>NC_057812.1:463467100-463767100 GCF_018294505.1 Triticum aestivum | reverse complement strand
ACAATAGAAACTAGTGGGTGTGCATCCAACTTGCTTGCTCACGAAGACCTAGGGCACTTGAGGAGGCCCATTGTTGAAATATACAAGCCAAGTTCTATAATGAAAAATTCCCACTAGTATATGAAAGTGATAACATGAGAGACTCTCTACTATGAAGATCATGGTGCTACTTTTAAGCACAAGTGTGGCAAAGGATAGTAACATTGTCCCTTCTCTCTTTTTCTCTCATTTTCTTTTTTTTCTTTGGCCTTTTCTTTTTATGGCCTTTCTCTCTTTTTTTGGGCCTTCTCCTTTTTTTATGGCCTTTCCTCTTTTTTTTTATATTCCTCACTTGGGACAATGCTCTAGAAAATGATGATCATCACACTTTTATTTATTTACAACTCAATGATTACAACTCGATACTAGAACAAAGATGACTCTATATGAATGCCTCCGGCGGTGTACCAGGATATGCAATGAACCAAGAGTGACATGTATGAAATAATTATGAATGGTGGCTTTGCCACAAATATTATGTCAACTACATGATCATGCTAAGCAATATGACAATGATGAGGGTGTCATGATGAACGGAATGATGGAAAGTTGCATGGCAATATATCTCAGAATGGCTATGGAAATGCCATAATAGGTAGGTATGGTGGCTGTTTTGAGGAAGATATACGGAGGCTTATGTGTGAAAGAGCGTATCATATCACGGGGTTTGGATGCACCGGCGAAGTTTGCGTCAACTCTCAATGTGAGAAAGGGCAATGAACGGTACCGAAGAGGCTAGCAAGGATGGAAGGGTGAGAGTGCGTATAATCCATGGACTCAACATTAGTCATAAAGAACTCACATACTTACTGCAAAAATCTACAAGTCATCAAAAACCTCGGTACTACGCGCATGCTCCTAGGGGGATAGATTGGTAGGAAAAGAACATCGCTCGTCCCCGACCGCCACTCATAAGGAAGACAATCAAATAACACCTCATGTTTCAAATTGGTTGCATAATGTTTACCATACGTGCATGCTACGGGACTTGAAAACATCAACACAAGTATTTCTCAATTTCACAACTACTCAACTAGCACGACATTGATATTATTACCTCCATGTCTCAAAACAATCATCAAGCATCAAACTTCTCTTAGTATTCGACACACTCATAGGAAAGTTTTATTATTAATCTTGCATACCAAGCATATTAGGATTTTAAGCAAATTACCATGCTATTTAAGACTCTCAAAATAATCTAAGTGAAGCATGAGGGATCAATAGTTTCTATAAAACAAATCCACCATCGTGCTCTAAAAGATATAAGTGAAGCACTAGAGTAAAATTATATAACTCAAAAGATATAAGCGAAGCACATAGAGTATTATAACAAATTCCAAATCATATATGGCTCTATCAAAAGGTGTGTACAGCAAGGATGATTGTGGTAAACTAATAAGCAAAGTCTCAAATCATACAAGACGCTCCAAGCAAAACACATATCATGTGGTAAATAAAAATATAGCTCCAAGTAAAGTTACCGATAGAAGTAGACGAAAGAGGGGATGCCTTCAGGGGCATCCCCAAGCTTTGGATTTTAGGTGTCCTTAGATTATCTTGGGGGTGCCATGGGCATCCCCAAGTTTAGGATCTTGACACTCCTTGTTCCGTAATCCATCAAATCTTTACCCAAAACTTGAAAACTTCACAACACAAAACTTAAAGTAGAAAATCTCGCGAGCTCCGTTAGCGAAGGAAAAGAAAAGACCACTTCAAGGTACTGTAATGAACTCATTATTTATTTATATGGGTGTTATACCTACTGTATTCCAACTTCTCTGTGGTTTATAAAATAATTTACTAGCCATAGATTCATCAAAATAAGCAAACAACACATGAAAAACAGAATCTGTCAAAATCAGAACAGTCTGTAGTAATCTGTAGCTAGCGCAAGATATGGAACCCCAAAAATTCTAAAATAAATTTCTGGACGTGAGTAATTTATCTATTAATCATCTGAAAAAATAATTAACTAAATTTCACTTTCCAAATAAAAATGACAGCAGTTCTCGTGAGCGCTAAAGTTTCTGTTTTTTACAGCAAGTTCAACAAGACTTTCCCCAAGTCTTCCCAACGGTTCTACTTGGCACAAACACTAATTAAACACAAAAAACACAACAAAAATATAGGCTAGATAATTCATTTATTACTAAGCAGGAGCAAAAATCAAGGAATAAAAATAAAATTGGGTTGCCTCCCAACAAGCGCTATCGTTTAACGCCCTTAGCTAGGCATAACAAGCAAGAATAGATCTAGGTATTGCCATCTTTGGTAGGCAATCCATAAGTGGCTCTCATAATAGATTCATAAGGTAATTTAATTTTATTTCTAGGAAAGTGTTCCATGCCTTTCCTTAACAGGAATTGGAATCTAATATTTCCTTCCTTCATATCAATAATTGCACCAATCGTTCTCAGGAAAGGTCTACCAAGAATAATAGGACATGAAGGATTGCAATCTATGTCAAGAACAATAAAATCTACGGTCACATAATTACTATTTGCAACTATAAGAACATCATTAATTCTTCCCATAGGTTTCTTAGTAGTGGAATCCGCAAGGTGCAAGTTTAGAGAGCAATCATCAAAATCAAGGAAACCTAACAAATCACACAAAGTCTTTGGAATCGTGGAAACACTAGCACCCAAATCACATAAAGCATAGCATTCATGATCTTTAATTTTAATTTTAATAGTTGGTTCCCACTCATCATAAAGTTTTCTAGGGATAGAAACTTCCAATTCAAGTTTTTCTTCATAAGATTGCATCCAGGCATCAACGATATGTTCAGTAAACGCTTTATTTTGACTATAAGCATGAGGAGAATTTAGCACGGATTGCAACAAGGAAATACAATCAATCAAAGAGAAATTTTCATAGTTAAATTCCTTGAAATCCATAAAGGTTGGTTTAGCAACATCTAGGGTTTTAATTTCTTCAATCCCACTTTTATCAAATTTAGCATCAAGATCAAAAGATTCAGAATTCTTGGAACGCCTTCTAGGTAAAGGTGGATCATATTCTGTCCCATCATTATCAATATTCATATTGCAAAACAAAGATTTAATAGGGGACACATCAATAACTTTTAGATCTTCATCATTATTTTCATAGGAACTAGAAGAACACGCTTTTATAAAGGCATCTTTCTTAGCACGCATCCTAGCGGTTCTTTCTTTGCACTCGTAAATGGAAATTCTCATGGCTTTGAGAGACTCATCGATATCATGCTTAGGTGTAATAGATCTAAGTTTCAATGAATCAACATCAAGAGCAATTCTATCAATGTTCCTAGCCAAATCATCAATCTTAAGCAATTTTTCTTCAATCATAGCATTAAAATTATTTTGTGAAGTAATAAATTCTTTAATATTAGAATCAAAATCAGAGGGCATATTATTAGAATTTCCATAAGAATTGTTGTAGGAATTACCGTAATTATTAGAGGGGTTACTAGGATAAGGCCTAGGATTGAAATTTCCTTTATACGCGTTGTTACCAAAATTGTTCCTACCAACAAAATTCACATCCATAGATTCATTATTATTCTCAATCAAAGTAGACAAGGGCATATCATTAGGTCAGAAGAAACACTCTTATTAGCAAATAATTTCATAAGTTCATCCATCTTTCCACTCAAAACATTAATTTCTTCTATCGCATGCACCTTTTTATTAAAAAATCTTTCAGTGTGCCATTGAGAATAATTAACCATAATATTATCTAGGAGTTTAGTAGCTTCTCCTATAGTGATTTCTATAAAAGTGCCTCCTGCGGCCGAATCCAAAAGATTTCTAGAAGCAAAATTCAATCCGGCATAAAAAATTGTATAATCATCCATAAATATAAACCATGAGTAGGGCAATTATGTACCATTAATTTCATTCTCTCCCAAGCTTGTGCAACATGTTCATGATCAAGTTGCTTAAAATTCATAATATCATTTCTAAGAGAGATGATTTTAGTGGGAGGAAAATACTTAGAGATAAAAGCATCTTTGCACTTGTTCCATGAATCAATACTATTTTTAGGCAAAGACAAAAACCAAGCTTTAGCACGATCTCTAAGCGAAAAAGGAAATAGCTTCAATTTAACAATATCATTATCCACATCTTTCTTCTTTTGCATGTCACACAAATCAGCGAAGCTATTTAGATGGGTAGCGGCATCTTCACTAGGAAGGCCGGAGAACGGATCTTTCATGACAAGATTCAGCAAAGCGGTATTAATTTCACAAGATTCAGCATCGGTAAGAGGAGCAATCGGAGTGCTAATAAAATCATTGTTGTTGGTATTGGTGAAGTCACACAATTTAGTATTATCTTGAGCCATCGCGACAAACAAGAAAACTAACACACAAGCAAACAAAAAGCAAGCGGGGAAAAAAGAGGCAAATAGAGAAAGAGAGGGAGGATAGAGAGAGAGGGCGAATAAAACGGCAAGGGTGAAGTGGGGGAGAGGAAAACGAGAGGCAAATGGCAAATAATGTAATGCGGGAGATAAGCGTATGTGATGGGTACTTGGTATGTTGACTTTTGCGAAGACCTCCCCGGCAACGGTGCCAGAAATCCTTCTTGCTACCTCTTTGAGCACTGCGTTGGTTTTCCCCGAAGAGGAAGGGATGATGCAGCAAAGTAGCGTAAGTATTTCCCTCAATTTTTGAGAACCAAGGTATCAATCTAGTAGGAGGCTACGCGCGAGTCCCTCGTACCTGCACAAACAAATAAATCCTCGCAACCAACGCAAATAGGGGTTGTCAATCCCTATAGGGCCACTTACGAGAGTGAGATCTGATAGATATGATAAAGATAATATTTTGGTATTTTTATGATAAAGATGCAAAGTAAAATAAAGGCAAAGTAAATAACTAAGTAGTAGGAGATTGATATGATAAAGATAGACTCGGGGGCCATAGGTTTCACTAGTGGCTTCTCTCGAGAGCATAAGTATTCTACGGTGGGTGAACAAATTACTGTTGAGCAATTGACAGAATTGAGCATAGTTATGAGAATATCTAGGTATGATCATGTATATAGGCATCACGTCCGAGACAAGTAGATCGACTCCTGCCTGCATCTACTACTATTACTCCACTCATCGACCGCTATCCAGCATGCATCTAGAGTATTAAGTTCAAAACAGAGTAACGCCTTAAGCAAGATGACATGATGTAGAGGGATAGAACTCATGCAATATGAAGAAAACCCCATCTTGTTATCCTCGATGGCAACAATACAATACGTGCCTTGCTGCCCTTACTGTCACCGGGAAAGGACACCGCAAGATTGAACCCAAAGCTAAGCACTTCTCCTATTGAAAGAAAGATCAATCTAGTAGGCCAAACCCAACTGATAATTCGAAGAGACTTGCAAAGATAACCAATCATACATAAAAGAATTCAGAGAAGATTCAAATATTGTTCATAGATAGACTTGATCATAAACCCACAATTCAGTCGATCTCAACAAACACACCGCAAAAAGAAGATTACATCGAATAGATTCTCCACAAGAGAGGGGGAGAACATTGTATTCAGATCCAAAAAGAGAGAAGAAGCCATCTAGCTACTAACTATGGACCCGTAGGTTTGAAGTAAACTACTCACACTTCATCGGAGAGGCTATGGTGTTGATGTAGAAGCCCTCCGTGATCGATGCCCCCTCCAGCGGAGCTCCGGAACAAGCCCTAAGATGGGATCTCGTGGATACAGAAAGTTACAGCAGTGTAATTAGGGTTTTGGCTCCGTCTCTGATCGTTTGGGGGTACGTGGGTATATATAGGAGGAAGAAGTACGTCGGTGGAGCAATAGGGGCCCCACGAGGGTGGAGAGCACGCTTGGGGGGGGGGGTAGGTGCACCCCCTACCTCGTGGGCTCTTGTTACGTGGCTTGACGTATGGTCCAAGTCTCCTGAGTTGTATTCGATGAGAAAATCACGTTCCCGAAGGTTTCATTCCATTTGGACTCCGTTTGATATTCCTTTTCTTTGAAACCCTAAAATGGGTTGTCGGTGTCAAAACCGGCAGATCTCAGGTTGGGGGTCCCGAACTGTGCGTCTAAGGCGGATGGTAACAGGAGGCAGGGGACACGATGTTTTACCCAGGTTCGGGCCCTCTTGATGGAGGTAAAACCGTACGTCCTGCTTGATTATTCTTGATAATATGAGTAGTACAAGAGTTGATCTACCACGAGATCACAGAGGCTAAACCCTAGAAGCTAGCCTATGGTATGATTGTATGTTGTCCTATGGACTAAAACCCTCCGGTTTATATAGACACCGGAGGAGGCTAGGGTCACACAAGGTCAGTTACAAAGGAGGAGGTATCCATATCCATATTGCCTAGCTTGCCTTCCACGCCAAGTAGAGTCCCATTCGGACACTGGACGAAGTCTTCAATCTCGTATCTTCATAGTCCAATAGTCCGACCAAAGGATATGGTCCGGCTGTCCGGAGACCCCCTAATCCAGGACTCCCTCAGTAGCCCCTGAACCAGGCTTCAATGACGATGAGTCCGCTGCGCAGTGTTGTCTTCGGCATTGCAAGGCGGGTTCCTCCCCCGAATACACCACAGAAGAGTTTGAATACAAGGATAGTGTCCGCCCCTGCAAAATAAGTTCCACATACCATCATAGAGAGAATAATATTTCCACAAATCTAATCTGCTGACACGTTTTGGCAGCATGACATCACGCCATGCCCTGGTAATTATTCGAACCGTTTTTCTTTAACCAGCCCCGCACATAACCCGAGGTGGTTTCTTGACACGTCTTGTCAAAGCAGAGATCGTGTTCCCCTTATTACGGGATTCTCGTCAATACAAACATGGGTAACCCAACCGTGCCTGTTGGTATGACTCCTAGATCTTAGGTAAGTCTCAAACGGCCATGAGGAGGACGCTTGATATTCATCCCCTTTATAAAGGGACAAGGCTTTTACTTTTTTCCCTCCCATGCTCAATCGAATCCTTCGCCCGCTTCGAGTTCTAACACCCAAAGCCCAGGTCAGGTGCTTCGGACCTTCAATCATGTCCGGATCCAGCCTTCAAGGCCGGTGGATGCCTTCCTTCATCACGGAGGAGGACATCAAGAAGTTGAGGGAGGCCAGATATCTGACCGCTGAAATTTCGCATAGGCTGCCCGCCCGAGGGCAGGTCGTCCCTACTCCCGAACCCAACGAGAGCGTTGTGTTCGTCTCCCACTTCCTCCGAGGACTAGGCCTCGCTCTGTATCCCTTTGTTAGGGGTCTCATGTTCTATTACGGGCTGGATTTTCACGATCTGTCCCCTAATTCCCTTCTTCACATCTCGTCATTTATTGTCATTTGTGAGGCCTTCCTCCGCATTACCCCTCACTTTGGCCTGTGGCTCAAGACCATCGATGTGAAGCCGAAGATGGTCGAGGGGCAGTACGCAGTGTGCAGAGGTGCTCTAATAAGCAAAATTGCTGATGCTCCATGTGTCGGTGTACTAGAGTAGGGGTACCCTAGTGTCTCGAACTCATGCACGGGCAGTTGCAGCGCCCCGCGGCAAGGCTTGCCGGGTGACCGCCAAGACCCTCCGTGGTTCCCTTTAAGACCATTCAAGAACAAAGCATTCAAGATGAAGAGACAAGGCCCCGGCAAGAGGAGCTTGCCGGGAAGGCCACTCAAGGCATACCAAGAAAGCTTGCCGCGACGCGCCCTGCGTCCCGGCAAGATCCGACGAGCGACAAGCTTCCGGACGCGACAAGACGACGACCCCGGCAAGGTACTTGCCGGGGGCCAGTTGCCACTCTGTACCCACGCTCCAGCGCACCCACCCGCATGTCGCCATGAGGCTTCCTCGGGGGGCGCGTGGCGGGAGCCTGTGCAGCCAGGGGTACATGGTGGCAAGCGGAGATGAAGAGAAGGCCATCGTGGCGAACGGTGGCGCTCCTAACGGTCACTTTTTGCACTGTTTAGGCAACTCAGACAGGCATTCAATGCTCTTGTCCCCTGCCGTCAGAGTTAGGTAGGGTGCACTGTGTCTACAGTAGCGGTAGCTGCACCTACCGCATCCTTTTCCATTTTTACCCCTCTCGTCTACGTTGCCACCTGTTGGTGACCCCTTGAGAATATAAAAGGAGGCCCAGGCGCAACGTAGAAGGGGTTCGGCTCATTCGAAACACCAGAAACACTCCCACACTCAATCTGATAGCGTCCATCGCTCCTGAGCAAGGATTCAATACACACAAACAAGCAGCAGTAGGGTTTTACGCATCCGTGCAGCCCGAAGCTGGGTAAAACTGCTCGCGTGTACTGCCTCGATCCGCTCTTTGTTCAACCTCCGCCCTCACCGAATCGAAAGGGGCTCGGTCCGTCGATCCCCATAGGTGTTCGTGGATCAGCTATCCCCGACATCTTTGGCGCGCCAGGTAGGGGATGCTTCGGCGGCAGCTGTTCCGTCCACGTCAAGGCTCGGCTGTTCTTCATCGTCATGGCTCCTAAGAAGCGGGCGAGCAAAAGAATGACGCCAGTGCGGCAACAGAAAAGCTAAGTCATGCGAAACTTTAGATATTTCCTTTCTATATAAGGTTATCCGCCTCGGAGATCTTGTTCTTTGTATGGAAAACCTGTGAGCGGAAGAATCAACTTGTAGCTAGTTGCGCCCTTACTCTGTTTCGAGTCCGCTCAACAACTTAAGTGAGCTACTAGCGCCCTTACTTTGCTTCGAGTCCGCTCAGCAACTTAAGTGAGCCGCTAGCGCCCTTACTTTGTTTCGAGTGCGCTCAACAACTTAAGTGAGCTGCAACTAGTTGCGACAAGGTTGCTTGTCGGTAGCGACCCCGCCAGCAGGCTGCTGAAGTTCCGCACTCGGCGCTCGCGGCAAGGGTGCCTGCACCGGCAAGTTTCCCTAGAAAGCGTAGGGTGGACGTACAAAGAGAGGTTGAACAGGAAGATAGCATGCACTATTTATTTGAGATTTCTGCATAGACCTGTATGCCAAGGAGCCTTCTCGGGGCTAGTTGCGCTTTATGTTGCCTCGAGTCCGCTCGGCAACTTGTGCGGTTGCGCTAGAACCAAGAAGGTAAACCTTTCCGGGAGGCGATGTTCCCGAATAGCCGCTAAGGGCCCGTTCCCTCAAGCGCTGCTGGCTGGATCGTACGCACCGGAAAACATTCCAGCAGGCATAGGGAATATGCAGCAAAAGTCAAAATTCGCAAGCGAGTTAAGTGCACTTCAGATGCTAATCACTTGTCATGTTTAAATGCAGTTATGGCCCGGGGGCTGGCAACGCCCTTAGGACCAATCTTTTTGGTATCAAGAACAACGAAGTTCTTCGCCATAAGCCTTTCCGGCAACGATCTTGCTGGGAGCCGATGTCAAGAACAATGAAGTTCTTCGCCATAAGCCTTTCCGGCAACGATCTTGCCGGGAGCCGGTGTCAAGAACGACGAAGTTCTTCGCCATAAGCCTTTCCGGCAACGATCTTGCCGGGAGCCGGTGTCAAGAACAACGAAGTTCTTCGCCATAAGCCTTCTCGGCAACAAGCTTTCCGGAAGCCGGCATCGAGAACGTCAAAGTTCTCTGCTGAAGATAAAAGCCTTCCTGGCAACAAGCTTGCCGAAAGCCGGCATCGAGAACGTCAAATTTCTCTGCCGAAGATAAAAGCCTTCCTGGCAACAAGCTTGCCGGAAGCCGGCATTGAGAACGTCAAAGTTCTCTGCTGAAGATAAAAGCCTTCCTGGCAACAAGCTTGCCGGAAGCCGGCATCGAGAACGTCAAAGTTCTCTGCTGAAGATAAAAGCCTTCCTGGCAACAAGCTTGCCGGAAGCCGGCATCAAGAACGTCAAAGTTCTCTGCCGAAGATAAAAGCCTTCTCGGCAACAAGCTTGCCAGAAGCCGGCATCGAGAACGTCAAAGTTCTCTGCTGGAGATAAAAGCCTTCCTGGCAACAAGCTTGCTGGAAGCCGGCATCGAGAACGTCAAAGTTCTCTGCTAGAGATAAAAGCCTTCCTCGCGACGAGCTTGCCGGAAGCCGGCGTCGAGAACGTCAAAAGTCTCCGCGAGAAACATAAGACCTCCCGGCAACTGTCGGTGTAGCGAAAACCAGGGCTACACTAACCGCCGGGCATGGGCCACGACTGTATGCAATTACGCTAAAGAGGATCCATCTTGGCCGACAAGCGCTACATCGGCAAGCAAGACTCAAGCTACCTTCCCGGCAAGCCAGTATCGCTGGGGGCTGCGAGTGCCAAGAATCGTCCACGGCAAACCAGAGTTGCCGAGGGCTGCAATATTAGATAAGTCTTTCATCCCTCATCATGCATCCTCTTATGGACTGGGGAATGCGAAACCGCGTTTCTTCCCGAAAACTGTCGTGCTCCCTCAACTCTAGGCCCGGGGGCTCGTTCTCGGGGCCAAGTTTGGTCGTAGTCGCGGCAGCAAAGGGATGAAACGAGGAGACCGCACCCACCTCGTTCCTGCCTCCGTCAAAGGCGTGAGAAAGATCGAGCGACGTGGGAAGGCGGCAGGGCCTGTTGCCGGGAGATGAAATGTCTGTCCGAGGGATACCAAGGATTTGCTCCTTGGCGTGGGTTCAACTCGCGAGACAAATAACCCGGCAAGCATCCCCTTTTCATTAAAAAACATCCCACTCAGGTACAGTCCATAGAGGATGAAAAACATGAAAGAGAGGATTACAAGTTTTAGATACAGCTAAGGCCCGAAGGCTTACAAATTAAAAAGATAAGATGCCCGTAATCCCTTTCCTGTCCCTCTCTTCAGGAGGCAGGTCAAGGAGGCGAAAATGGCAAAAGGAGTGCCTAGGTGAGCTACGGGTGCCAGAAGACACCAAGAGAACATCCCCGGGGCCGTCCGAAGGCTGGACGGCGATGGCGGCGCTAGAAGCGGGGCTCGAAGACGGGGCGGCAGGACGTCAGCACGCTGTCGAGGGCACCACACCCTCGTACTCCGACCTGACGGCCTTGTCGTCAGCCCTCTTCCCCTTCCGCAGCCTCCCTACGCCAGCCGCGCAAGGAGACGACCCCGGGGAGTTCAAGAAGCCGGTGACACGGATGATGGGGTCACCGGTGCCGCGTGAAGCGGCGCCCGACGCCTAGTCGGACCCGCCACCCCGCCGCCCGCTACCCTCATCGTCGCTGTCGCTCTCCTCCTCGTCACTCTCGCTCGAGGAGGGACCTTCGCTATCGGAGGAGCTGTCCACGCAGCACTTTGCCCGAGTGCCGAAGCACCCGAAGACCTTGACGGAGAGGAGATCGCCCTCCATCAACTTAAAATGGAGGGTAAACCCCTCCATCAGGCTGTGGATACGGGCGAACGTCTTCCACCCTCGATCAAGATACATCACATTAGGGGCTGGGAATACAACGTGGACTCGCGTGCCGCTGATCCCACAGCCCCTCATGTGCAGTCTCAGTGTCTCGGGCGGGTCCAACTCCATCGCGCTCGCAAACGGAGCTGGAAGCCGGAGGCGACGACGAGGCGCCCGGCGTAGCTTGACGAAGAACTTGCAAGGGTCGTCCCCTATATGGACCGCCGTGGGTGGAGGAGCGGCCGGCGGAGGCGAAGCTGGCGCGCCGCCCCGTCCGCCTCTTCCCCGAGCGTCTCGACCTCGTCCTCGACCTCGTCCGCGACCTCGCCCCCTCCCTCTTCCTTTTGTGGCTGACTCTGCCACCACGGGCGCCGGAGAGGGAGAGATGCGTTGTTTGGCGGCGACCCTCGCCGCCACCGATGAAGGGCCTGGGTTCCCTTTCTCCATGGCGAATGAGAGAAAGGGGAGCAGAAGCTGAAGAAAGGAGGAGATGAGAGAGTGCGGGTTTCTGTGCTCCCCTCCCGCTCTTTATAAAGGAGCGAGGTGGGGGCTCAGCTGCCCCGCTCAGCGAATCAAGGCACGGGAAGAGCAGGGAGTCGGGGCCAATCCGCTGCCTCTGCTCGCGACGGCCCAGTTTCCCACTTCCACCGTCCGCGACCCCAAGCGCATGGGAGCCGCGTGGCGGGGATGCAGAACCAAGGCGACGGAGGAGGCGGCCTCGCTCCGCCTCGTGATCGCGGGGAGTGGACGTCCCGAAAACCGCGCATCGGCCCCGACCAGTAAAGGCATCACGCCCCCACACCTACCTCCGTTTAGGGAGGAGGGCGTGAACCGTCCCCATCATCGTGGCCTGACGCATGCTCGAGGGGCTTAGCCCCGCGCACGCCGCCCGCGTCACCCACGACGCCGCGTTTGACGCGTGCCGTTCTGGGCGTGCGCGGTGGGAGCGAAGAGATATGCGGCGTGACCTAGGCCGCACGTGCCCGTGCACTGTTTTGGGCCTGGCCCAACAGCGCTCGGCACCGTGTATGGCCCAGGCCCGGGGGCTCCTGTCGGTGTACTAGAGTAGGGGTACCCTAGTATCCCGAACTCGTGCACGGGCAGTTGCAGCGCCCCGCGGCAAGGCTTGCCGGGTGACCGCCAAGACCCTCCGTGGTTCCCTTTAAGACCATTCAAGAACAAAGCATTCAAGATGAAGAGACAAGGCCCCGGCAAGAGGAGCTTGCCGGGAAGAGACAAGGCCCCGACAAGAGGAGCTTGCCGGGAAGGCCACTCAAGGCATACCAAGAAAGCTTGCCGCGACGCGCCCTGCGTCCCGGCAAGATCCGGCGAGCGACAAGCTTCCGGACGCGACAAGACGACGACCCCGGCAAGGTACTTGCCGGCGGCCAGTTGCCACTCTGTACCCACGCTCCAGCGCACCCACCCGCGTGTCGCCATGAGGCTTCCTCAGGGGGCGCGTGGCGGGAGCCTGTGCAGCCAGGGGTACATGGTGGCAAGCGAAGATGAAGAGAAGGCCATCGTGGCGAACGGTGGCGCTCCTAACGGTCACTTTTTGCACTGTTTAGGCAACTCAGACAGGCATTCAATGCTCTTGTCCCCTGCCGTCAGAGTTAGGTAGGGTGCACTGTGTCTACAGTAGCGGTAGCTGCACCTACCGCATCCTTTTCCATTTTTACCCCTCTCATCTACGTTGCCACCTGTTGGTGACCCCTTGAGAATATAAAAGGAGGCCCAGGCGCAACGTAGAAGGGGTTCGGCTCATTTGAAACACCAGAAACACTCCCACGCTCAGTCTGATAGCGTCCATCGCTCCTGAGCAAGGATTCAATACACACAAACAAGCAGCAGTAGGGTTTTACGCATCCGTGCGGCCCGAAGCTGGGTAAAACTGCTCACGTGTACTGCCTCGATCCGCTCTTTGTTCAACCTCCGCCCTCACTGAATCGAAAGGGGCTCGGTCCGCCGATCCCCATAGGTGTTCGTGGATCAGCTATCCCCGACACCATGGCCAAAGGGTTTCTTTCCAGAGGTGTCCAGATTGTGGCAACGGGAGTGGTTTTATGTCACAGCTCCCCAAAGTGCCAAGTGGGTAGGTGCCCCCACCTTTCGCTCGGGCCCTCCACCACAACTGATGTCATGGATTAGCAGGGGGCTGCGCTGGGGTCCAGCCAAGGACGTGCCAATACTGCAGAGCCGTATCCGAGATCTCTTCGAGGGAGATTTCAGTCTGGTTATGGTAATGCAAGTTATGCTGGTTCGTCGAGTCCAGCCTTGCAAACGCCGGCCCTTCCGCATGTGGGAATTCAACCCGGAAGGACCGTGCACTATTCAGAATTTCCTCGGCATGACGCACGAGGAGATGTACAAATCGTTCTTCAGACCCCAAATAGAGTGTCCGGACACTACCGAGGACGTGGGCCTGAGCTGCAACCGCCCCGCTCCCCAAGTAAGTAACCCATGTCCGAACACATTGTCCTTTTATTTATCATGACATCATTATCAAGAATTGCTTTTTGACCAGGACTGGATAACAAAGGCGAAGATGATCCGGTGTTCGGCCCCCCTTCCTGAAGGCTTGGACAATCCGGTGCTGGAAAAGATGCTCGAGCCAGCACCTTGTCTAGTGCCCTCAAAGGAAGATGAAGGGGGAATAAAGAGGGTGAATGTGGGCCTCCATCGCTACCTATTCCAATCGAGGGAATGAGCGCCTCCGCGAGGGAGGATAACTAAGGTGAAGAATCTGACATTCTCTCTCCTCGGGGAAGGAAGAGGTCTACCTCTGAAGATCCGGAAACTAAGGTTTCCAAACGGGAGAAGAAATCTCCGCCAGAGGGACCTGCATCGGAGGGTACTCTTGCCGCACAATGTCCGCACGGGGATCAGCCCTCTACCGAGCTGTAAGTAAAAGGGTATTCAATAACGAAAATATCTTGCTCTATTTCCGAGGAAAATAATCGAAGCATTTATCTTGCAGTTCGGATCTTAGCCCTTCTCAGCAGAGCTCGTCTTCGGGGGATCTTCTTCCGGAGATGATGGAGAGCGAAATGCCTCCCCCTGCCACACCGCCTTACAAAGCGGGCGACCCCGAGGTGTCGTCGCGGAGGGCTTCTCCTGATCCGGCAAGGCCAGAAGGTAATCCTATGGCCACCCGAAGTCCTCAGTATCCGGCTCTCGAAGAGGGCAATCAAAAGATTCTGGCACCGTCTGGTGTGCGTTCGGACGTACGGAGGGATCTGCTGGAGAAAGTGGCTATCTCAGAAGAGCACCACACATTGATCGGTATGGTGATTGAAAGGATTTCGTCCGCCGAAAGCGGGCTGCATGAAGCCTTTATGAGTCTACTGACGGGTTTTGAGGTACGTGAAATGATGTACATTTTTGAAAGTACCGCACATTTTTAGATGTGCCTTGTGTAGATAGTAGCCCCTGAGACTCTGGTTGTCGTTGAAAACGGCGGCAAACAGAGGATCATAGTCCCAGGTAATAACTAGACTGCCTTTATGTGCAGGTGGTGGAGGCTTCGGTGGCTAGCTGGACTGATGGGTATGCCGAACTAAAGCGGCAGCTGGATGCGGCAGATGCCGACATCGTGCTTGTCAACAAGCGGCTTGACGAGGCGCAGGGTCAGTGATTTTTCTGGCGATTGTCAAATAATAAGAGTAGCCTGATGCCAGTATCTTTAATATGTTGTGACTGCAGATGGAGCGGCCACCATGGAGACCCTTCGGGCGGAGCTTGCCCGAGCCAAGGAGCAAGCAAGGAGTAGCAATGCGGTCGCTTTACAGGCGGCCGAAGAGTTAAGGGCTGCACAGGCCGCACATTGCGAGAGCAAAGAAAAAATTGCCAAGATGGCCGTGGAGTTAAAAGATGCTGCTGACCGTTACCGGCTTCTTGAAGAGGAAAACCAGGCGAAAGCGACGGACCTGGAGAAGGCCCGGGTGGCTGCTAAGGAAGCCCGCTCCAAAATTAGAGCGACGAAGGAGGAGCTGAATCAGGCTGCAGATATCGTGTCTGGGAAGCCCTTCTGGTTGCGGACTAAGTTGGGAGATCCGAAGTATGCTCCTCTGGACCAGCTATGGAGTTCTGCGGACATGTACATGGATTTGGCTGCCAACGCTGCTGATGCCGCCGAGTACTTCAAGGATCAGAAAGGTCCTGAAGTGGAGAAGCTGTTCTGGTCACAGTTTTACGCTCCAGTCCGTCCGCTGCTGCTGAATGAGCGATTGACCGGTTGGGCCGAGCTCCATAGGTTGTCCGGACTTGCCATGAGGTCCATTGTGGATCACCTGTGGCCGGGAGGGCCAAGGACGAGTAGCTACTTTAGCTTAGTGCAACAATTCCTTGAAGCTGTGCCACACATCAATGTTGTAAAGAGATCACCATGCATAGAAGGTGCGCGGATGCCCTTTGCCCGTGTCAAAACATACTGGGCGGAGATGGAGGCCACCACTATTGCAGCACAGGGTTCGGCCATAGGCCGAGTGGCTGCCGAGCACTACTTTGAAGAAGTCCTTGAAGGCGCTCGTTTGATAGAGGCGTAGTGCTCGAAGAATATTATTTTCTAGTGACATGTAGTCCCATTGTACAAACAATGTTTTATTGAATTTATCAAGGCTGTATTTATACTTTTGTCCGAAAGTGCTATGATGCCTCATGTGCGGCTGTTTATGTATATATGTATATAACCTGAAAGATGGCAGTCGTCGGCTTCAGCCCCCACGCATATAATGCGGGGGTGTTCGCAGAAGACGCATGTTCACACTTGATCCAACGTCTTGGTCCATTAAGGAGGTGATAGCGCAGCGAACTAGGCAACCGGACTATAATGCTTTAACACTTTCACTTAGCTAGAGGAGTTTGACAGTGGGGCTACTATATAGCCCCTGGTGGCTCCGCGCTCATCCGGATTCGGGGCGCGTACATGCCTGGCTGGGAAACAGCCCTTCGTTAAGGCGGAGGAATCCCGAAGATTCCGCTAGGTCATCGAGTGGTTGACCAGTCTCACGCTATATCATGACAGTCAGTTTTCGGCTTTCTCTACTGAGGTGCTCGTCCGGATGAACCAGGGCACAATCGCAGTAGTTCTCCTGGTGCCGCCTTAGCCGATAGAGCGGAACGTAAGGCAGCAAAACACAGGAGCCGGGCAAACCCAACATTTGACCAAAGACATGATTCGGAGCTGATGCATATAAGGCCAAACTCGCGACGCCGAACACTCCCTAAGGTATTCGGTCTTTATGATGTAAACCGGGCCTAAACAGTGCCCTTTGTAATAAGCCCCTGGTGTCCAGGTACGTGCAATATTCTGACGTGGCCACATGCCAATACGTCAGCATCCTTCTCAATTGTACTGAGAATCCGAGGGATGTGTATCAACAAGAGACAGTAAAAAAGGTTTACGCAGGGTCTTAATCTAAAAAGAATCCTTGGAACGGGTCCCTGCTGCACGTCTGCGCCTGTGTCTCCGTTGTGCCGTATTCTGGACGGGTGTAGCACGATGGTCATCTGAAAAAGAGAGGAACTTAATTGAAAAGTTGCCGTGCAAAAGGGTAAGTTATACTAAATAAACAATATATAGTTCAAAATGAGTAAAGTTGAGCCTAATTGCCACTTGTGCGCGCGCGTTGAGCCCCTTGTATTGTAATAGGGGTATAGCCATCAAACCTATATCAATTACATATAGCTGCACCAGACTCGTCCAACCGTGTCCGTGGTCTTAACGACCTGTCAGATGCTTTAGTTGGTGAGGTCGTTTAGTGTGTGGCTGCCAAGGCAGCCGCACGGTCTTCCGCACGCAAGGAGCGCTCAATATTTCCATTTACTGTAATGATGCCACGTGGACCGGGCATTTTAAGCATGAGGGAAGCGTAATGCGGTATTGCGTTAAAGTGAGCAAAAGCTTCGCGTCCGAGTAGTGCTTGATAGCCACTTTGGAACGGAGCGATGTGGAAGGTTAAATTTTCGTTGCGGAAGTTATCGGGGAAGCCGAATATAACCTCTAGTAGTAGGGAGCCCGTGCAATGGGATTCTGGGCCTGGCGTTACTCCTTTAAAGGTAGTATTGCTATGGCTAATTTTTGTTGGGTCTATCCCCATTTCGCGGACTGTGTCCTGATATATCAGGTTTAAACTACTGCCGCCGTCCATCAGGACTCGTGTGAAGTGGTATCCGTCAATTATCGGGTCTAAGACCAAGGCAGCCCATCCTGCACGCCGGATACTTGCCGAGTAATCCTGATGGTCGAAGGTGATCGGTTGGGACGACCAGTGGCAGAACTCCGCTGTGATAGGACCTGGGACATGTGTCTCTAGGAGTGCCGCTTTGTTTCTTCCCTTTGTCACGTGTAACACGTTTACTGTTTTAACTTCTGGTGGGATTTTCTTTTTTCCCCAGTGCTTTGCTTGCGAGGCTCATCCTCGTCTTCGCTTGGTGTATCCTGCCCCTTGTGTTCGGCGTTGAGCTTGCCGGACTGCTTGAAGACCCAACATTATCTATGGGTATGATTTGCAGGTTTATCAGGGGTGCTGTGGATCTGACATATTTTGTCTAGAATCTTGTTTAGGCTGGACATTTCGTCTCTGTTGCCTTTGGAGGGCAGCTTTTGCTGACCTGGGCGAGAGCTTCTGAATCCGGCGTTTACCGCCATGCTCTTCGGGCTGTCTTCTTTATTCCGACGCTTGTTTTTGCTGCATCGTGATTTCCTGTTTCCGTCCCTGACTTTGGATGTACTTGGGTCGCTGGTGCTTCATCGGGCTAACCAGCTGTCCTCGCCCGCGCAAAAGCGGGCCATGAGGCTTGTTAATGATTCCATTGTTCTCGGCTTTTCTTGGCCGAGGTGTCTAGCGAGCCATTCGTCTTGAACGCTGTGCTTGAAAGCTGCTAAGGCTTCGGCGTTCAGACAGTCGACTATTTGGTTCTTTTTAGTGAGAAACCTGTTCCAAAGCTTTCGGACTGACTCTCTGGGCTGTTGAGTTATATGACTTAAATCGTCTACATCCGGTGGTCGGACATAGGTCCCTTGAAAATTTGCCCGAAAAGCGTCTTCGAGCTCTTCCTAGCTTCCAATGGAGTTTTGGGGAGGCTTTTAAGCCAGTGCCGAGCTGGCCCTTTGAGCTTGAGGGTTAAGTACTTGATGACGTGGAGATCGTCCCCTCGAGCCATATGGATATGGAGGATGTAGTCCTCAATCTAGACCCCAGGGTCTGTCGTTCTGTCGTACGCCTCTATGTTTACGGGTTTGAATCCCTCTGGAAATTCATGGTCCAGCACCTCATCGGTGAAACATAGGGGGTGTGCGGCACCCCTGTATTTGGGTGTACCGTGGTATTGGGATGTTTGTTGTGTTGCATTGCATGCTGGAGCGCGCTTGCGTGGCCCGTAGATGGATCTGGTTGCGCCGTACTTTTGATGCGAGCCCTCATGTGGGCCACGTACTGGCTTATGTGTGGCGTCGTTTGCTGCTCTATGTTGGCCACGAGGACGTCTATCAGACCGGATGGCCGTTTTGTTTTTTGATTGCGGGGGATCTAAGGCCTCCTCATCAAATTCAGGTAGCAGCTTTCGCTTTGGGCAACTCTTGGTATGGCGATTACCGCCGTACTTCACTGCAGTGTTGAGTACTTCACTCCATCTGATTCTGAGTGTGTCTTGTGCAGTCCTGAGCCTTTGCTTCTGCTTTTTCAGACTCCTCGCAGTGGCAACAAGCCTTTTATGGGTATTTTGTTGCTCCGGGTGCCTGTCCGGTGTGATGTTATCCGGACTGTTATCTTCGACGGAGTCGGGTTGTTCGGTTTGATTCTCCGTGTTGCCGTGGTCGGACGACGGTTCAATGCCTTGTTTGTCGTCCGCTGGATCGCCTTGCTCTATCGCTGGGTTTATATGATCGCTGCTTCTGCTGAGGCGGGATTTGGAGCGGCGCTTACGCCGCCACTTTGACTGCTTCTCGAGGGAACAACCCTTCACTGTGTCCTTCCGTTCCTCATCGTCGTTTTCTTTGGGTGGGTCCACCATGTATACATCATATGATGAAGTGGGCGTCCAGTGCCCTGTGGACAGTGGTTCCTGTTCGTCTCCTGCATCGTCATCCATACCATCGATGTCTTCGGAGTCGAATTCGAGCATGTCGGTCAAATCGTCGACAGTGGCTACTAAGTGGGCGGTGGGTGGGCGGCGAATTTCTTCATCCTCCGCATCCCAATCCTGCCGAACATAGTTCGGCCAGGACTCTCCTGACAGGGAGAGAGACCTTAATGAGTTCAGCATGTCGCCGAAGGGCGAGGGCCGAAAGATATCCGCGGAGGTGAACTCCATGATCGGCGCCCAGTCGGATTCGATAGGCACGGGCGCAGGCGGTTCAGAGTCCGTGGCCGGGGGAAAATCCGGCAATTTGGCGTCACGGCTCTCGTGAAGGGTAAGGTCGATACTCGGCTCGATCGCCGATGAGAGTGCGGCCTCCGTGGCGGGGTCTATCCGCCCGTCCATGGATGGCGCAATTGGCTCCGAATTGAGGGTCGGAGCGGTTGCCGGTGCGGTTTCCTGAACACAGTCCGATGGTAGAGCTAAATCATGCTCATCGTGACCGTGCGGCGCTCCTGGCAGGGGCTCGAATCCGTCAAAGATCGAGTCTCTGCGAATGTCGGCCGTGTAGTTTAAGCTTCCAAACCTGACCTGGTGGCCAGTGGCGTAACTCTCGATCTGCTCCAGATGGCCAAGCGAGTTGGCCCGCAGTGCGAAGCCACCGAATACAAAGATCTGTCTAGGGAGAAAAGTCTCACCCTGGGTTGCATCGCTATCAATGATCGGAGGAGCCATCAAGCCTAATGACAATGACACAGAGGAACTCTCAATGAAAGCACCAATGTCGGTGTCAAAACCGGCGGATCTTGGGTAGGGGGTCCCGAACTGTGCGTCTAAGGCGGATGGTAACAGGAGGCAGGGGACACGATGTTTTACCTAGGTTCGGGCCCTCTTGATGGAGGTAAAACCCTACGTCCTGCTTGATTATTCTTGATAATATGAGTAGTACAAGAGTTGATCTACCACGAGATCAAAGAGGCTAAACCCTAGAAGCTAGTCTATGGTATGATTGTATGTTGTCCTATGGACTAAAACCCTCCGGTTTATATAGACACCGGAGGAGGCTAGGGTTACACAAGGTCGGTTACAAAGGAGGAGGTATCCATATCCGTATTGCCTAGCTTGCCTTCCACGCCAAGTAGAGTTCCATCCGGACACGGGACAGAGTCTTCAATCTCGTATCTTCATAGTCCAACAGTCCGGCCAAAGGATATAGTCCGGCTGTCCGGAGGCCCCCTAATCCAGGACTCCCTCACAGGCAAAAAACAACAATTCTGGGTTGGGCCTCCGGTGAATAGGTTAGTCCCAAAAATAATATAAAAGTGGATAATAAAGCCCAATAATGTCCAAAATAGTAGATAATATAGCATGGAGAAATCAAAAATTATAGATACGTTGGAGACGTATCAGTTATATTGTTGAATTTCTTCTTGATGCTACTAAAAATTATCATGAGGGAGGAACTTATGCTTGGAGGAATTGCAATAATATCAAGTTTCCTCTCTATGTGTTGAAAATCTTGAAGTTGCACTTGTTTTGTCTTCCTATGCTAGTTGATTCTTGTTCCCATAAATTGTTAGCTCACAAAATCCCTATGCATAGGAAGTGGGTTAGGCTTAAAATGTGCTAGCCATATGCTTCATGATTCTCTCTTCATGTTTTAATTCTTACCTTTTATGCGAGCATCATTGAAATCATCATGCCTAGCTAAAAGGCATTAAAGAAAAGCGCATGTTGGGAGACAACCCAACACTTTTACCTACTGTTTTCTGTGTGTTCACATGATTAGGCTACTGTAGTAATCATGTTTTATTGCTTTCGTTTCAATAAAGTGCCAAGTAAGACCTTTGGGATGACTTACGGTGATAGTTGATTTGATCTTGCTGAAAAACAGAAACTTTTGCGCTCAGGGAAACAATTCTCATTTTTAACAGAAGCATGATAAAATGCTGATTATTTTTGCAGAAGATTAGTAGACAAATTACCCAGGTTTTTATATTTGTTAAGAATTTTTGGAGTAGCAGAAGTATGGTTGGTGTAGAGATTACTACAGAATGTTCTGTTTTTCACAGATTCTATTTTCAATGCATAGTTTGCTTGTTTTCTAGTTTCTATGGCTTATATTGCTCAATATAAATTGTGGAAATGATATGCTAAAGTAGGCATTGTGTGGAAAAAATTATGAATCTTGTCTTTAACATTACCAAAGTTAAATGGTTTGCTCTTTATCATACTAACCTATCTCACAAAGTTCCGTTAAGTTTTGTGTGATTGAAGTTTTCAAGTTTTGGGTGAGATGTCGATATGAGGAGAATAAGGAGTGGCAAGACCCTAAGATTGGGGATGCCCAAGGCACCCCAAGGTAATATTCAAGGAAGATCCAAACAACTAAGCTTGCGGATGCCCCGGAAGGCATCCCCTCTTTCGTCTCCAACATTATTGGTAACCTCACTTGGAGCTATGTTTTCATTCGTCACATGATATGTGTTTTGCTTGGAGCATCAATTTATTTTGTTAAGCTTTGCTTATGTTATTTATAATAATGTTTTGCATCTTTATTTTCAATAAAAATATCAAGTATAGCCTTTGCCATGCTTATTTTGCAATTCTACTTGTTGCTGTTTCAAAATAGAAAGCTTATCGATGTTGCAAAAATTTCCTAGAAAAGTCAGAATGTGATAAAATGTTGATTTTTTTGCAAAATAAGATCTGATAAATTTTCTACAGTGTCGTAAATTTTCATAATATTTGGAGTTTAAGAAGTATTTATACTCTTGCATTCTTTACAGACTGTACTGTTTTGGCAGATTGCTGTTATGTTTGCATTGTTTGCATATTTGCTTGTTTAATGATTCTATTTGAGGATAGGAGTATTAAATATGTAGAGGCATTTAGTATGAAATGTTCAATAATAATTTTAGTGATTTTCTACAGTAGAGAATGATGAGATTTTTGCATTGGTTTATACTAACTTATCTCACGAGTTGTTGAGTTTTGTGTGGATGAAGTTTTTTAAGATTTAGGAAAACCGTGATATGAGAGGAATTAAGGAGACACGAAAGCTCAAGCTTGTGATTGCCCAAGATATCCCAAGACAATATTTCAAGAAGTCTCGAGCATCTAAGCTTGGGGATGCCCCGGCAAGCATCCCACCTTTTTTCTTCAACAATTATCGGTTAGTATCGGTTGAGCCTAAGTTTTTGCTTCTTCACATGATGTGTGCTAACCTTGGATTGTCATTTTTTTTTTCTGCTTGCTATTTTAATAACATACTTAGATCTAAAAGTTTTTAAATAAAGTAGAGTCCTCAAATATATTTTTCTGCTTGCTGTTTTAATAACATACTTAGATCTGAATGTGTGCTTCGAAGCTCTTTTCTATGGAATTGCTCCAATGCTTCACTTATATATTTTTGAGCACGATGTGCTTTAGTATTTTTGAAGAAATTCTCTCTTGCTTCACTTAAATTAATTTGAGAGAAAGAAATATTATGCTCATGATCTTCATTTATATCTTTTTGGAGTAGCTTGTCATTTACTCTTGTGCTTCACTTATATCCTATGAGTAAATTATTGAATAAATTGAATGTCATCAAGTTGAAATCATATCATGCCTAGTGGTAGCTTCACATTGGGTTTATAAAGTGAAATATTTTGAGGCTTGACAATCAAAATATTGGTCATACAAGCAATTCACGAATAATTAGTATAAGGAAGAGAACTTTCACATGCAAATACACTATCTTGGAAATCTTTTGTGATTGTGAGCCCCCATCAAGATATTATATGCCAAAATTGTTGATGTTGGACAAGGAAGACAACGTAATGGTTTATGTTTGTTCATATTCACACAGAAGTTATATTGTCATAGATCCTTCAACATGTGGTGCTTGCCCCCCATCTTTGCTAGCCAAGAAATCCGCACCAAGTAGGGATACTACTTGTGCATCCAAAAACCCTTAAGCCCAAATCTTATCTTCAAGAGTCCACCATACCTACCTAAGGATTGAGAAAGATCCTTCAAGTAAGTTGTCATCGGTGCAATAAGGCAATAAAAATAGCTTCTAAAAGTGTTAGATCATTTAGTGTAAGAGAAAATTGAGCGTTGTACGAACTTGTGATGGCAAAGAATAAAAGCGACAGAGTACATAATAAAGGTTGCTATCATAAGGGGCAATATAACGTGATGTTCTTTTGCACTAAGGGGTTGAGCATACAAACAAATAAGTGCATGGTAACCTCTGCTTCCCTATGCGAAGGGCCTATCTTTTACTTTTATGTATTTACTTTTATGCAAAGAGTTAAAGTTCTTCTCTCCATTCCTTTTTCTTTTTCTCTTTTGGCAAGCATCATGTGGTGAGGAAAGATCTAGGAACATATATCCAGTTGGATATGGGTAGCATGAGTTATTATTGTTGACATCAACCTTGAGGTGAATATGTTGGGAGGCAGAATAATAGGCCCCTATGTTTCTATGTGTCCGGTTGAAACATTTTGCTCGTGTGTATGCGGTGAGTGTTAGCAATCATAGAAGACTATAAGATAGCTAATTATGTGGAGCTCTTAATTAAACTCTGTTGAATAAGTTTAATTGGAATTGCTTGGTGATAAGAACATAGGTTGTTGAGTTTCAAGAGATTTCATTGTTTGAACCTTAACATGTGAATTGGTTGCTACTTTAACATGAGAAGTTTTATAAGAATGAATTGCTGTTATAATGCTAGGAAAAGTGATTGAAATTGTCATTGATAAAAATTGTGCACTTTGCTAGCATTCACACGTCATAAATTATTTCTTTTATCATTTACCTACCCGAGGACTAGTAGGAATTAATCTTGGGGATGCTGATACGTCTCCAACGCATCTATAATTTATGAAGTATTCATGCCAATATATTATCATTCTTGGATGTTTTACAATCATTTTATATCAACTTTATATCATTTTTTGTACTAACCTATTAACCTAGTGCCCAGTGCCAGTTGTTGTTTTTTGCTTGTTTTTTACATCATGGGAAATCAATACCACACGGAGTCCAAACACCGCGAAACTTTTTGAAGATTTTCTATGGACTAGAACACCCAGGATGGGCCAGAGAAGCACCTGGGGGGTGAGGGGGGCACAACCCACCATGGCGCGCCTGGGCCCCAGGCGCGCCCTGGTGGGTTGTGCCCACCTCGGTGGCCTCCCACACCCCCTCTTTACCCTATAAATTTCCAAATATTCCAGAAACCCTCGGGGTTAACCTAGATCAGAAGTTCCACCACCGCAAGGCTCTGTAGCCACCGAAAACCAATCTAGACCCCGTTCTGGCACCCTGTCGGAGGGGGAATCATCTCCGGTGGACATCTTCATCATCCGAACGTCCACCACGATGAGGAGGGAGTAGTCCACCCTCGGGGCTGGGGGTTTGTACCAGTAGCTATGTGTTTAATCTCTCTCTCTCTCTCTCATGTTCTTGAGATGTCACAATCTTGATGTATCGTGGGCTTTGTTAATATAGTCAGATCATATGGTGTTTTCCCCTCTCTATTTCGTTGTGATGAATTGAGTTTTTCCCTTTGAGATCTCGTTGTTATCGGATTGAATACTTTTATGGATTTGTGAGCACTTGATATATGTCTTGCATATGAATACTTGTGGTGACAATGGGGTATCGTATTGATTCACTTGGTATATGTTTTGGCACTCAGCTCGCGGATTCCCGAGGTCACATTGGGGTAATCTACGCAGGGGTTGATGCACATTCTTGTCTTTGTTTCTCCGGTAGAAATCTTGGGGCACTCTTTGAGGTTCTTAGTGTTGGATTCATTATTATGAATCTGAAATTATTTGGTGTTATTTTAGTATGAACTCTTGGATAGATCGATCGGAAAGAATAGCTTCGAGGTGGTTTTGTACCCTACAAATAATTTCTTCTTATGTTCTCTGCTAGATAGGAACTTTGGAGTGATTCTTCATCGCACTTTGGGGGGTGGTTATATGATCCAATAATATTAGCACTGTTGAGAGATTGCACTAGCGAAAGTACAAACCCTAGGCCTTATTTTCAAGCATTGCAATGCCGTTTTTGTGCCCGTTTACTATTTGCTACCTTGCTGTTTTTATTTATTCAGATTATAAAAATATATTTCTACCATCAATATTACACTTTTATCACCATCTCTTCGCCAAACTAGTGCACCTATACAATTTGCCATTGTATTGGGTGTGTTTGGGACACAAGAGATTTCTTATATTTGATTGCAGGGTTGTTTGAGAGAGACCATATTAATCCTACACCTCCCATGGATTGATAAACCTTAGGTCATCCACTTGAGGGAAAATTGCTATTGTCCTACAAAACTCTACGCATGGAGGCCCAACATGAGTCTACAAGAATAAAGTTGCATAGTAGACATCAACAAGTATCAAATGATTCATAATCAAGTGATTCCAAAAGCCCTTCTGCATGGAGTTTCTTCATGCGCTTTACACCGATATGACCTAAACGGCAGTGCCACAAATATGTTGCACTATCATTATCAACTTTGCATCTTTTGGCATCAATATTATGAATATGTGTATCACTATGATCGAGATTCAATAAACCATTTACACTGGGTGTATGACCATAGAAGGTTTTATTCATGTAAACAGAACATCAATTATTCTCTGACTTAAATGAATAATTGTATTGAAATAAACATGATCCAATCATATTCATGCTCAACGCAAACACCAAATAACATTTATTTAGGTTCAACACTAATCCCGAAGGTAGAGGGAGTGTGCGACAGTGATCTTATCAACCTTGGAATCACTTCCAACACACATTGTCACCTCGCCCTTAACTAGTCTCTGTTCATTCTGTAACTCATGTTTCGAGTTACTAATCTTAGCAACTGAACTAGTATCAAATACCCGGGTGCTACTACAAACACTAGTAAGGTACACATCAATAATCTGTATATCAAATATACTTTGTTCACTTTGCCCTCCTTCTTATCCGCCAAATGTTTGGGGCAGTTCCACTTCCAGTGACCATTTCCTTCACAGTACAAGCACTCAGTTTCAGGCTTGGGTCTAGCTTTGGGATTCTCACGGGAGTGGCAACTTGCTTGCCATTCTTCTTGAAGTTCCCTATCTTTCCCTTGCCCTTTTTCTTGAAACTAGTGGTCTTGTTAACCATCAACACTTGATGCTCTTTCTTGATTTCTACCTTCGCTGTTTTCAGCATTGCGAAGAGCTTGGGAATCATTTTCGTCATCCCTTGCATATTATAGTTCATCATGAAGTTCTAGTAACTTGGTGATAGTGACTAGAGAACTCTGCCAATCACTATCTTATCAGGAAGATTAACTCCCACTTGATTTAAGCGATTGTAGTACCCAGACATTCTGAGCACATGCTCACTAGATGAGCTATTCTCCTCCATCTTGTAGGCAAAGTATTTGTCAGAGGTCTCATACCTCTCAACATGGGCATGAGTCTAAAATACTAATTTCAGCTCTTGGAACATCTCATATGTTCCGTGGCGTTCAAAAACGCTTTGCAGCCCTGATTCTAGGCTGTAAAGCACCGCACACTAAACTATCAAGTAGTCATCATACCGAGCTTGCCAAACATTCATAATGTCTGCATCCGCTCCTGCAATAGGTCTGTCACCTAGCGGTGCATCAAGGAAATAATTCTTCTGTGCAACAATGAGGATAATCCTCAGATCACGGACCCAGTACGCATCATTGCTACTACCATCTTTCAACTTAGTTTTCTCTAGGAACATATCAAAAACATAGGGGTGCTACAATGTGAGCTATTGATCTACAACATAATTTGCAAATACTATCAGGACTAAGTTCATGATAAATTAAGTTCAATTAATCAAATTAGTTAAGAACTCCCACTTAAATAAACACCCCTCAAGTAATCTAAGTGATACGTGATCCAAATCAACTAAACCATCTCCGATCATCACATGAGATGGAGCAGTCATCAATGGTGAACATCTCTATGTTGATCGTATCTACTATATGATTCACGTTCGACCTTTCGGTCTCCAGTATTCCGAGGCCATGTCTGTACATGCCAGGCTTGTCAAGTTTAACCCGAGTATTCTGCATGTGCAAAACTGTCTTGCACCCGTTGTATGTGAAAGTAGAATCTATCACACCCGATCATCACGTGGTGTCTCAACACGACAAACTGTCGCCACGGTGCATACTCGGGGAGAACATTTATACCTTGAATTTTTTTAAGGGATCATCTTATAATGCTACCGCCATACTAAGCAAAATAAGATGCATAAAAGATAAACATCACATGCGATCAAAATATGTGACATGATATGGCCATCATCATCTTGTGCTTTTGATATCCATCTCCAACGCATTCTCATGATATCCATCGTCACCGGCTCGACACCTTGATCTCCATCGTAGCGTCGTGGTCGTCTCGCCAACTATTGCTTCTACAACTATCGCTAATGTATAGTGATAAAGTAAAGCAATTACATGGCGTTTGCATTTCATACAATAAAGAGACAACCATAAGGCTCCTGCCAGTTGTCAGATTTTTTACAAAACATGATCATCTCATACAATAACGTTTATCACATCATGTCTTGACCATATCACATTACAACATGCCCTGCAAAAACAAGTTAGACGTCCTCTACTTTGTTGTTGCAAGTTTTACGTGGCTTCTATGGGCTTCTAGTAAGAACCGTTCTTACCTACGCATCAAAACCACAATGGTGATTTATCAAGTTTGCTGTTTTCACCTTCAACAAGGACCGGTCACTGTCAAATTCGATTCAACTAAAGTAGGAGAAACAGACACCCGCCAACCACCTTTATGCAAAACTAGTTGCATCTCTACCGGTAGAACCAATCTCAGGAACGTGGTCATGTAAGGTTGGTCCGAGCCGCTTCATCCAACAATACCGCTGAATCAAAATAATACATTGTTGGTAAGCAGTATGACGGTCACCTCCCACAACTCTTTGTGTTCTACTCATGCATATCATCTACGCATGGACCTGGCTCTGCTACCACCATTGGGAAACGTAGCATGCAATTTCAAAAAATTCCTACGCTCACGCAAGATCTATCTAGGATATCCATAGCAACGAGAGGGGGAGAGAGTGTCTACGTACCCTCATAGACCGAAAGCGGAAGCGTTTGACAACGCGGTTGATGTAGTCAAACTTCTTCTAGCTCCGACCAATCAAGTATCGAGCAAATGACACCTTTGAGTTCTGCATACATTCAGCTTGGTGACGTCCCTCGCCTTCTTGATCCAGCAAGTTGTCAAGGTAGTAGATGAGTTCCGTCAGCACGACGGCATGGTGACGGTGATGGTGAAGTGATCAGCGCAGGGCTCCGCCTAAGCACTATGGAGATATGCTCGTGGGAGTAAACCGTGGAGGGGGCGCCGCGCACGGCTAGGCAATTGTCTGGTTTGTGCTAGGGGAACCCCCACCCACATACATATAGGTGGGGGGAGGGGAGGCAGCCAAGGAGGCGCCCAAGTAGGTTGAATCCTACTTGGGGCCTTCCTATGGCCGGCGCCCCCCTTTTCTTAACTACCGGAGGGGGAAGGAAAGAGAGGGGAAAATGGAAGGAAGGGGGAATCCTATTCCCTCTTTTTCCTTTCCCTTCCCCTCTTTCCTTCTCCTTATTGGCCGGCCCATATGGGGGGCGCACCAGCCCCTTGTGGCTGGTGCATTCCCCTCTTGGCCCATAAGGCCCATATCTTTTGCCGGGGGTATCTGGAACCCCTTCCGGTGACCTGATATGTACCTAGTACCCTCCAAAACACTTTTGGTGTCCGAATACCATCGTCCTATATAACAATCTTTACCTATAGACCATTTCGAGACTCCTCGTCATGTATGTGATCTCATCCAGGATTCCAAACAACATTTGGTCACAAAATCACATAACTCATATAATACTATATTGTCATCGATCATTAAGCGTGCGGACCCTATGGGTTCGAGAACTATGTAGACATGACCGAGACACCTCTCCAGTCAATAACCAATAGCGGAACCTGGATGCCCACATTGGCTCCTACATACTCTATGAAGATATTTATCGGCCGAACCATTATGACAAGATACACAATTTAATTTGTCCATCGGTATGTTACTTGCCCGAGATTCGATCGTTGGTATCTCTATACCTAGTTCAATCTCGTTACCGGCAAGTATCTTTACTCGTTCCATAATACATCATCCCATGACTAACTCATTAGTCATTTGCTTGTAAGGCTTATTATGATGTGCATTACCGAGAGGGCCTAGAGATACCTCTCCGACACTCGGAGTGACAAATCCTAATCTCGATTCACGCCAACCCAAAAAAACACCTTCTAAGATACCTGTAGAGCATCTTTATAATCACCCAGTTACGTTGTGACGTTTGATTGTGCACAAGGTATCCCTCCGGTATTCGGGAGTTGCATGATCTCATAGTCAAAGGAATATGTATTTGACATACATGAAAGCAGCAACAACAAACTGTACAATCAAATGCTAAGCTAACGGATGGTTCTTGTCCATCACACCATTCTCCTAATGATGTGATCTCGTTATCAAATGACAAATCATGTCCATGGTTAGTAAACCGTAGCCATCTTTGATCAACGAGCTAGTCTAGTAGAGGCTCATTAGGGACACGGTGTTTGTTTATGTATTCACACATGTATCAAGGTTTCCGATCAATAAAATTCTAGCATGAATAATAAACCTTTATCATGAATAAGGAAATATAAAATAACAACTTTATTATTGCCTCTAGGGCATATTTCCTTTAGATAGATCTTGCGTGTGCGTAGATTTTTGTTTTATTTTTCCATGCAATGTTTCCCAACAGTGGCATTCCAGCCAGGTCTATGCGTAGATGATATGCACGAGTAGAACACAAAGAGGTGTGGGCGGTGATAGTCATACTGCTTACCACCAATGTCTTATTTTGATTCGCCGGTATTGTGGGATGAAGCGGCCCGGACTAACCTTACATGTCCATGCACGTGAGACTGGTTCCACCGACTGACATGCAACTAGTTGTGCATAAAGGTGGCTGGCAGGTGTCTATTTCTCCTACTTTAGTTGAATTGAATTTGACTGCGGCTGGTCCTTGAAGAAGGTTAAAACAGAAAACTTGATGAATCACCATTGTGGTTTTATGTGTAGGTAAGAACGGTTCTTGCTAGAAGCCCATAGCAGCCACATAAAACTTGCAACAACAAAGTTGAAGACGTCTAACTTATTTTGGTAGGGCATGTTGTGATGTGATATGGTCAAGATATGATGTGATATATGTTGATGTATGAGATGATCATCTTTTGTAAAATCGACAACCGGCAAGAGCCTTACGATTGTCTCTTTATTATATGAAGTACAAGCGCCATGCAATTGCTTTACTTTATCACTATGCGTTAGCGATAGTTGTAGAAGCAATAGTTGGCGTGCCTCGAGGCAACGACTCTATGATGGAGATCAAGGTGTCGAGCCGGTGACGATGGAGATCATGATGATGATTTGGAGATGGAGATCAAAAGCATAAGATGATGATGGCCATATCATGTCACATATTTTGATTGCATGTGATGTTTATCCTTTATGCATCTCATTTTGCTTAGAACGACGGTAGCATTATAAGATGACCCCTTCACTTAATTTCAAGATAAAAGTGTTCTCCCTGAGTATGCACTGTCGCTACAGTTCATCATTTCGAGACACCACACGATGATCGGGTGTGATAGACTCTACATTCACATACAACGGGTGTAAGATAGTTTTACACATGCAGAATACTTGGGTTAAACTTGACGAGCCTAGCATGTTGTCGGTGCAACAAACCCTAGATCTGTTGCCCTGACTATGCATAGGCACGGGAACAAGATTCGAGCATCAGCCCAAGTCAGAGTACAAGAGACCAAGAGATTTGGAGGACCAACGAGCAGATCAGAGAAACCAAGATCAAGCCAAGAAGCAAGATACCATCAGAGGAAAAGCCTCCATTGTCGAGCAGGCGAGCCCAGCAAGGGGCATGGCTACACCCTGAAGAAGACAACCGAAACATCCCGGCAGGACCTGTAGGGACTCACGGAGGCAAAACCACCTCACCAACCACTCCACCACGACCCATGTAGTCAATCAGTGCGGTGTCAAGCCGCAGAGTGACTAAGTGGCAGCCATTCGCCACATGGCAGTCTTTCCCTATAAGAAAACCCACAGATGACACCCGTCCTGTGACTGTCAAGCGAGCAGGCGTGGAGCTGGCAAGATAGCCCGGCAAGCCTTGTCGGGCAACCAACGATGTGAAGTTGAGCGGTGCATTTAATGCGCCATGTCAGCCCGCAGAGTTAGGTATGATAGCACTGTTTGCTATCTTATCAGTGCATAATGACTACTTTGCCATTGTGGTAACCCCATGATCTATAAAAGGAGGCCCATGGCAACCATAGAAAGGCTTAGAAGGTTGGATAACTCACACCCCCATACGCGCATAGTCGCCGCTGCCCTAAGGCAACCCCTGCCGGGCTAGTGCACTACGATTCACCACCACCTTTCCACCATCAATCCACCAAAGTAGGAGTAGAATTTTATGCCTCATGGCGGCCCGAACTTGGGTAAAACTACCTGTGTGATCTCTGTCGTGCTGCCCCACGCTCGTCTGCTTTTTGTGCAACGCGTCGCCCCGCTGCCGAACCAGCAATGGACCTCCTGGTCCCATAGGTGGCATTTGTTTCCCACAACATCTTTGGCGCGCCAGGTAGGGGGCTCGCTTGCACGAACCTGAAGGCGTGCACAGCGCATCATATTCATCACCATCTTCATCTTTGACGGCGCCATCGACCATGGCGCCCAAGAAGAAACCCGATCCTTCGGCTCACCCATCGACCTCGAAGGCTCTGCTGCCCGCGGCCTCCAACACTATGGGGGGTGCTGAGACACGAGAGGACGCAGACGCTGCTGAGGATGTGGTCGGAGCAGGCGACACCGTCACCACTTCCCCCATGGCCGACGCAGGAGCCGGAGGCGTCAGAGCAGAGCAGCATCAGCAACATCCCGACGTCCATGCTCCACAAGGTACGGGTGAAGGTGTTACTCCATTTGCACCCCTTTCCCCTGCCGACAGGCACAACCGCAGCAACGGCGTGCGGACCAAGGCGAATCGCCGCCCTCCAGCCGCTCCCACCATAGGTGCGGTTGCAGCACGTGCACCTCCCCCGGAACGGGTCGACCAAGCCGCTGTGCCCGGTGGAGCCACTGACCCTCGAGCGCCTTCACCGCACCACATCCAAGTGGTCGTCCCACAGCAGCAGCGAGGGCACGGTGACGCCGTCGCTGGCACCATCAGGAGCCGAGTGATGGTGTGATCGACTTCTTCATCACCCATACCAAGTACGGCTTCGGAGGCCATGGCGCGGGCTCGGCTGCTGCTGAGGTTTCCGCCAACGGCCGAGGAGATGGACGAATGGCATGCCACCATCCAGAGTCTACTCGGTTTCGTCGAAGATGGGGGCTCATGGCGAGCTATTCCACCAGAGCCTCCCCAAGCGAGAGCAACGACTCATGCTGCTGACTGTATGGAAGGGGCCATACCCACGGTGCAGTCCCCATCACGGCAGCCAGCGTGAGTGCGACAAAATCAAGACCCCAACAAAGTCTCGATGGCCTCTTCTGACCCTCGAGAACGTCTAGGCCAACGACAAGCCCCGTAAGATAGGCGGAGAGGAGACACACGCGTCGTCGAGCAACGCCACGAAGACCTCCGTCGGACTGACGGCTGCGACGGCCCCGACGTCGACGAGCCCACTCTCGTATTGGCGGGTGCCTACCTTTCGAGGTTGGCTGCCCTGCATTTACTCGTGAGCTGCGGCAAGTCCGTTGGCCATCCATTCGCATGTTTAAGCTAGAGATACCTGAGAAGTTCGATGGGAGGCTGAACCCGGCAGAGTTCCTGAGCATCTACACCGTTGCTGTTCAGGCTGTCGGGAGAAGAGATGAGAAGGTGTTTGCCAACTACTTCCCTTTGGCCCTTAAGTCCAATGTGAGGTCTTGGCTAATGCACCTACCATAGAACTCCATTTCAGCATGGGCTAACCTGTGCCATGAGTTCATTGGTGCCTTCACTGGCGGTCATCAAGAGCCCGGCAGGCCCAGCGACTTGCAGCTTCTCCAGCAGAAGGAAGGAGAAACCCTCCGTAAGTATTTACAAAGATTCAGCAAAGTTCATAGAAATATCCTAAATATCCATCCAGCAGCCATTATAGTTGCCTTCCAGTCCGATGTGCGCCACCGCCGGATTCGTTCTAAGATGAACGTGCGGTTTCCCAAGACTGTGAAGGAGCTCTACACGTTGGTGGATAAATGTGCTCGGATGGAGGAGGGAAGAAAGTTGCCCGAAGAGGAAGATTGCACCAATGTTGATTCAGAGGATGATGAAGAATCAAACAGTCAGAAGAAAAGCAAGAAACGTAGTAAGAAGTGGAGGGATAAGGCAGTGATAACTGTTGATGGACCGGGTATGCCTAGTACCAGCAAGAAGGCCAAAGCCAAGGCCCCCGGCAAGGAAGCTGTCGTGTGCAGTGATTGTCGGGAAGCCGCTGCTGCCAAGAAAGCCGGGAAAGGTGATGGGCCGTACTGCAAGATTCATCAGACCAAGGGCCATGACCTTCAAGAGCGTTATCAGGCTGAGTAGCTTGTCAAGAGACAGAGAGCAGAGTATGAGAAGCGTGATAAGGAAAAGGTTCAAACTATTGCTGGCGGTAAGGGCCGAGACGGTGAAGTAAATCGCCCCAACAAGCCCTTTCGGAACCAAGGAAAGCCTGCTAGAGGTAGAGAGAAGGAAGCTTGTGATGGTGAGAGTGATGGAGGGGAAGAAGTGGAAACCAGTGAGCAAGAGTTTCAGAAGGCCATTGACGCCCTGTGCATTGACGGGGGTGCATCTTTGCACGCCTCTCACCGCCAACTCAAGCGGTAGGCGCGAGATGTCAATGCCATGGAACTAGTGCCAGAGGTCCGAAAGCTGCTCAAATGGTACCGTACGCCCATCATCTTTGACAAGGAGGACCATCCTAGCCGTACCACTGCGGTAGGGTGTTTTCCATTGTTGGTCTCCCCAACAATTCGCAACCTCAAGGTCACAAAGATGCTGGTGGACGGCGGGGCCAGACTGAACCTGATTTCCCTAGCAGTTATTAACAAGCTTCAGATAGCAGACGAAGAGCTAGAAGTTAGCGACATGTTTCAAGGAGCTAACCCCGGCAGGAGACATCCTAAGGGAAAGATCATGTTGCTGGTAACGTTTGGGGGAGAACTGAACTATCGGACTAAGAGTATTGTGTTTGATGTGGTCAATCTCCCCTGCCGTACAATGGGATTCTTGGACGCCCGACCTTGGCTAAGTTCATGGCAGCATCCCACTATGCCTACAACGCCTTGAAGATGCCTGGACCTCTGGGAGTCATCACCATCCCATCAGATGAGAAGGATGTAATCATATATGTGGACAAGATGTACCGGGACGCAGTCGCAGCAGAGGCAGCGGCAGTAGCAGTTCCCGCTAAGGAAAGCAAAGGAAAAAAGAGAGATTATAGGAGCTCCGAGAAAGAGTCCGGGAAGCGTGCCCCCGCCGAGTGCATGGCACCCGTTGACGACGTGCCGGAGTTCCAACAGCAAGAGATCCAAGGTTGTTGCACCCCAAGTGAAGAAGGTCCCGGCAGGGCTAGCTGGCATTGATGTTACTTTCACTATCAGCGCCACCCTCGATGACAAATAGGAAAGCGCGCTCATTGCCTTCCTGCGGGTGAATATCGATGTGTTTGCCTGGCAACCATCTGATATCCCCGGTGTTTCCAGGGAGGTAATCGAGCACCACCTTGTTGTCTACCCACATGCCCGACCTGTCAAGCAGAAAGTCCAAAAGTAGGCCTTGGAGAGGCAGCAGTTCATTACGAAAGAGATCAAGAAACTTGAGGCAGCTGGTTTGGTCAGAGGAGTGCTGCATCCCACGTGATTGGCAAATCCGGTGGTAGTCCGAAAGGCTAACGGGAAGTGGAGGCTTTGCATAGATTTTACATATCTCAACAAAGCTTGTCCGAAGGATCCATTTCCCCTACCGCGTATCGATCAGATTGTGGATTCCACTTCAGGTTGTGATTTGCTCTCCTTTCTGGATGCATATTCTGGGTATCACCAAATCTTCATGTCCAAGGAAGACGAAGAGAAGACGCCGTTCATTACTCCATGTGGTACATAATGTTTTATCCGCATGCCATTCAGATTAAAGAGTGCCGGGTCTACTTTTGCAAGGGCAGTCCAGATTGGTTTGGAGCCACAGCTGCATAAAAACATAGAAGCTTATATGGATGACATTGTGGTCAAGACCAAGGATAGAGCCACCCTTGTTCAGGATTTGGAGGAGACGTTTGCCAATCTGCACAAGATCAATTTGAAGCTTAACCCGGAGAAGTGCGTATTTGGTTTTCCCTCTGGCAAGCTGCTTGGGTTCTTCGTATCCCACTGCAGGATCGAAGCCAACCCCGACAAGATCAAATCTATCAAGCAAATCCAAGCACCAAGGACAGTTAAGGATGTAAGGCGTCTCATAGGACGCACTACCGCGCTAAGCAGATTCATCTCCAAGTCTGCCGAGCACGCCCAGCCGTTCTTCAAAATTTTGAAGAAGGTAGGGCATATGAAGTGGACCCCGGAAGGAGATGTAGCTTTGCAAGAGTTGAAGGCCTACTTGTCCTCCATGCCTACTTTGGTTGCTCCCAAGCCCCAGGAGCCATTGCTGCTGTACTTAGCGACAACCAATCAAGTGGTCAGTGCAGCCTTGGTAGCATAGTGAGAAGTAGATGAGTCAGAGATTGAGTAGAGACTGGAAGAGTCAGAGAAGGATCAGGATAGCAGTGAGCACGACAACGAGAGCAACCCCAAGGACGTGGCAAGGAGGAAAGTGGTGCAGCGCCTAGTGTACTTCATCAGCTCCCTATTACAGGGGGCTAGATCAAGGTACTTTGGCGTGCAAAAGTTGATTTTTTGTCTCATCATGGCCTCAAGGAAACAACGCCACTACTTCCAAGCCCATGAGATCACGGTTGTCACTCGTTTCCCATTGCAAAGGATACTCCAAAACCCTAAGGCTATTGGCAGAATAGTGGAGTGGGCTTTGGAGTTGTCCAGTTTTGGTTTGAAGTTTGAGAGCACATAAACTATTTAGAGCAGGGCATTGGCAGAGTTTATTGCTGAATGGACGCCAACCCCTGATGAGGAAGTGACAGGGACAATTATTCCCGGCAAGGAATCTCCCCAAGAATGGATTATGTATTTTGATGGTGCTTTTCCCTACAAGGTGCAGGAGCTGGCATGCTTCTTGTTTCCCCCTCCGGGGAGCACTTGAAGTACGTCATCCAAATGCTTTTTGCTCGGGAAGAACTTGAAGTATGAAGGGCTCCTTGCTGGTCTCAGGATTGCAGCTGAATTGGGAATTAAGAAGTTGATCATTTGAGGAGATTCACAGCTTGTGGTGAGACAAGTCAATAAGGATTATCAAAGTCCACTGATGGAGGCATACATCAAGGAAGTGAGGATATTGGAGGAACACTTTGACGGATTGCAAATAGAGCATGTATCCCGTGCGGAAAACAGCATAGCTGCTCATCTGTCAAAGTGTGCTACGCATAAGCTTCCTGTGGAACCAGGAACTTTTGTTCTCCGTCTCACTCAGCCCTCCGTATCCTCAGCAACAATGGCCCAAAAAAGGAGAAAGTTGGACTACGGTAAGCCTCTCCTGGTAGAGCCATCTGCTCCTGGTAGAGACCCTGTCGGAAACAACTCCTCACAGCCTGTCGGACCACCCCCTCCAGCCGAGTCCATGAACCTTGCAAATGAGGCATGTACTCCCGCAGCAGAGGAGGTGCCGCTAGTCCTTGTTGTCGAGCCCCAGGCTCCAACTTGAGCAAGGCACATTATCCACTTCCTCCAGACTAGAGAGCTTCCTGGCGACCAAGATGAAGATGAAAAAGTAGCCCAGAGGGCCAGTATGTATCAGTTTATCGATGACACTCTGTACAGAAGGAGGCCCAACGGTGTGAAATTGAAGTGCGTCTGCCGGGAAGAAGAAAAGGAACTTCTCGCTGAGATCCACAAAGGAATGTGCGAATCCCACATTGGATCAAGAGCATTAGTTGGGAAAGCATTCCGACAAGGATTCTATTGGTCCACAGCCCTCCAAGATGCGATCGAGCTAGTCACGAAATGTGAAGCCTGCCAGTTTCATTCCAAGAAAACACACCTGCCTGCCCAAGCTCTTCAAACAATCCCTCTATCATGGCCATTTTCAGTCCAGGGGCTCGATATCCTCGGCCCCTTCCCCCGAGCAATCGGGGGCTTTGATTTCTTGTTCATTGCTATCGACAAGTTTACAAAGTTGCCGGAAGTGACTGCCGTGAGAAAGGTGACTGCTCAGTCAGCTATCAAGTTCTTGAAAGATCTAGTGTGTGGTTTTGGAGTTCCAGCAAGGATCATTACCTACAACGACACCCAGTTCACGAGCCGCGCCTTCATGCAATACATTCATGCCCTCAGATGCAAGATCTCATTCGCCTCTGCGGCACACCCTCGGAGCAATGGACAAGTGATACGTCTCCAACGTATCTATAATTTTCGATTGCTCCATGCTATATTATCTACTGTTTTGGACATTATTGGGCTTTATTATTCACTTTTATATTATTTTTGGGACTAACCTATTAACCGGAGGCCCAGCCCAGAATTGCTGTTTTTTTGCCCATTTTAGGGTTTCGAAGAAAAGGAATATCAAACGGAGTCCAAACGGAATGAAACCTTCGGGAACATGATTTTCTCACCGAACATGATCCAGGGGACTTGGACCCTACGTCAAGAAACAAAGGAGGAGGCCACGAGGTAGGGGCCGCGCCTACCCCCCAGGCGCGCCCTCCACCCTCGTGGCCCCCCTGTTGCTCCACCGACGTACTCCTTCCTCTTATATATACCTACGTACCCCCAAACGATCAGATACAGAGCCAAAACCCTAATTCCACCGCCGCAACTTTCTGTATCCACGAGATCCCATCTTGGGGCCTGTTCCGGAGCTCCGCCGAAGGGGGTATCCATCAAAGAGGGCTTCTACATCAACACCATAGCCCCTCCGATGAAGTGTGAGTAGTTCACCTCAGACCTATGGGTCCATAGTTATTAGCTAGATGGCTTCTTCTCTCTTTTTGAATCTCAATACAATGTTCTCCCCTCTCTTGTGGAGATCTATTTGATGTAATCTTCTTTTTGCGGTGTGTTTGTCGAGACCGATGAATTGTGGGTTTATGATCAAGTCTATCTATGAACAATATTTGAATCTTCTCTGAATTCTTTTATGTATGATAGGTTATCTTTGCAAGTCTCTTCGAATTATCAGTTTGGTTTGGCCTACTAGATTGATCTTTCTTGCAATGGGAGAAGTGCTTAGCTTTGGGTTCAATCTTGCGGTGTCCTTTCCCAGTGACAGTAGGGGCAGCAAGGCACGTATTGTATTGTTGCCATCGAGGATAACAAGATGGGGTTTTCATCATATTTCATGAGTTTATCCCTCTACATCATGTCATCTTGCTTAAGGCGTTACTCTGTTTTCATGAACTTAATACTCTAGATGCATGCTGGATAGTGGTCGATGAGTGGAGTAATAGTAGTAGATGCAGACATGAGTCGGTCTACTTGTCTCGGATGTGATGCCTATATACATGATCATACCTAGATATTCTCATAACTATGCTCAATTCTGTCAATTGCTCAACAGTAATTCGTTCACCCACCATAGAATACTTATGCTCTCGAGAGAAGCCACTAGTGAAACCTATGGCCCCCTGGTCTATCTTCATCATATTAATCTTCCAATACTTAGTTATTTCCTTTTGCTTTTACTTTGCTTTTATTTTACCTTGCATCTTTATCACAAAAATACCAAAAAAATTATCTTATCATATATAGATCTCATTCTCGTAAGTGGCCGTGTAGGGATTGACAACCCCTTATCGCGTTGGTTGCGAGGATTTATTTGTTTTGTGCAGGTATGAGGGACTCGCGTGTAGCCTCCTACTGGATTAATACCTTGGTTCTCAAAAACTGAGGGAAATACTTACGCTACTTTGCTGCATCATCCCTTCCTCTTCGGGGAAAAACCAACGCAGTGCTCAAGAGGTAGCAAGAAGGATTTCTGGCACCGTTGCCGGGGAGTCTACGCAAAAGTTAATATACCAAGTACTCATCACAATCCCTATCTCCCACATTACATTATTTGCCATTTGCCTCTCGTTTTCCTCTCCCCCACTTCACCCTTGCCGTTTTATTCGCCCTCTCTCTCTATCCTCCCTCTCTTTCTCCGTTTGCCTCTTTTTGCCCGCTTGCTTTTTGTTTGCTTGCTTGTCATTATGGCTAGTCCCTTACCTTCTGCCATTATGTCTGAAATTGGGGAAATTATTGTCGATATGGACAATAATAATATAATGAAAAATTCTGATGCTCCTGCTAAAGAACCCCCCGTCTTACATACAAAAAAATTCCCTGTTGGTAGTGGTAATATTATTGGAAAAGGAGTTATTCAAGATTTCTTTACTTGTGCTAGTGCTTTACCTTCTATGGGTAGCTCTATCCTTCATAGAACTAGTAGTCTTGCGGACGCTATTGTCATGCTTGTAGTTGAACTTGGAAGACAATTTATGCACATGCACCCTTGCATACAAAGGATTTTCCTAGAATTTTCTAATATTGAGCATTCTTTTGTTAAGCGTGCCGCTACTATCTTTTTGGCTCATGAGTTTAGATTCATAATAAAAGAGGCCAAAGAAAACTTTGCACATTATAGGGTGGATGCTTGCTGTCCTCCCATAGAGGCTATCATCTTTGATCAAGAAGAAATAATGCGTTTTCAATCTCTAGACTATGTTGCTTTCAATGAAAATCTTAGAAAAAGGGTTCCTACCAATGTTTTAGTTGATAGAATTTCTGAACTTAATGATGATTTGGCTATTCAAAATAATGAACTAGGATATTCCCTTGAATATAGGCTCACAAAGTTCTGTCAAAAGAATGCTTATAATGATGAATTGGTTGTGCAATATGAAGGACCAAAGGAGGAACCTATACCTCCCAAGGTTGATCTTGGGGACTTTTGTCCCATTAAATTTAGCCCTTTTGATTACTTTTGCTTGCCTCAAATAAAACTTGCTGCTGAACGTAGAGAATATTAAATAAGTTTTAATAATCTATCTTACTATTATGGCAATACCTATATCTATTCTTGCTTGTTATGCCTAGCTAGGGGCGTTAAACGATAGCGCTTGTTGGGAGGCAACCCAATTTTATTTTTATTCCTTGTTTTTGCTCCTGTTTAGTAATAAATAATTTATCTAGCCTCTGTTTTGGTTGTGTTTTTTGTGTTTACTTAGTGTTTGTGCCAAGGAGAACCGTTGGGAAGACTTGGGGAAAGTCTTGTTGAACTTGCTGTAAAAAACAGAAACTTTAGCGATCATGAGAATTGCTGCCATTTTATTTGGAAAGTGATATTTAGTTAATTATTTTTTCAGATGATTAATAGATAAATTCCTCACGACCAGCAATTTATTTTGGAATTTTTGGGGTTCCAGATCTTGCGCTAGCTACAGATTACTACATACTGTTCTGTTTTTGACAGATTCTGTTTTTCGTGTGTTGTTTGCTTATTTTGATGAATCTATGGCTAGTAAAATAGTTTATAAACCATAGAGAAGTTGGAATACAGTAGGTTTAACACGAATATAAATAAATAATGAGTTCATTACAGTACCTTGAAGTGGTCTTTTGTTTTCTTTCGCTAACGGAGCTCACGAGATTTTCTACTTTGAGTTTTGTGTTGTGAAGTTTTCAAGTTTTGGGTAAAGATTTGATGGGTTATGGAACAAGGAGTGTCAAGATCCTAAACTTGGGGATGCCCATGGCACCCCCAATATAATCTAAGGACACCTAAAAGCCAAAGCTTGGGGATGCCCCGGAAGGCATCCCCTCTTTTCGTCTACTTCTATCGGTAACTTTACTTGGAGCTATATTTTTATTCACCACATGATATGTGTTTTGCTTGGAGCGTCTTGTATGATTTGAGTCTTTGCTTTTTAGTTTACCACAATCATACTTGCTGTACACACCTTTTGAGAGAGCCATACATGATTTGGAATTTGTTAGAATACTCTATGTGCTTCGCTTATATCTTTTGAGTTATATAGTTTTGCTCTAGTACTTCACTTATATCTTTTAGAGCACGGTGGTGGATTTGTTTTATAGAAACTATTAATATATCATGCTTCACTTAGATTATTTTGAGAATCTTAAATAGCATGGTAATTTGCTTAAAATCCTAATATGCTAGGTATTCAATATTAGTAAAATTTTCTTATGGGTGTTTTGAATACTAAGAGAAGTTTGATGCTTGATGATTGTTTTGAGATATGGAGGTAATAATATCAAAGTCGTGCTAGTTGAGTAGTTGTGAAATTGATAAATGCTTGAGTTGAAGTTTGCAAGTCCCGTAGCATGCACGTATGGTAAACATTATGTAACAAATTTGAAACATGAGGTGTTATTTGATTGTCCTCCTTATGAGTGGCGGTCGGGGACGAGCGATGGTCTTCTCCTACCAATTTATCCCCCTAGGAGCATGCGCGTAGTGCTTTGGTTTTTGATGACTTGTAGATTTTTGCAATAAGTATGTGAGTTATTTATGACTAATGTTGAGTCCATGGATTATACGCACTCTCACCTTTCCATCATTGCTAGCCTCTTCGGTACCGTGCATTACCCTTTCTCACATTGAGAGTTGGTGCAAACTTCACCGGTGCATCCAAACCCCGTGATATGATACGCTCTTTCACACATAAACCTCCTTATATCTTCCTCAAAACAGCCACCATACCTACCTATTATGGCATTTCCATAGCCATTCCGAGATATATTGCCATGCAACTTTCCACCATTCCGTTTATCATGACACATTCATTATTGTCATATTGCTTAGCATGATCATGTAGTTGACATAGTATTTGTGGCAAAACCACCGTTCATAATTCTTTCATACATGTCACTCTTGGTTCATTGCATATCCTGGTACACCGCCAGAGGCATTCATATAGAGTCATCTTTTGTTCTAGCATCGAGTTGTAATCATTGAGTTGTAAATAAATAGAAGTGTGATGATCATCATTTTCTAGAGCATGTCCCAAGTGAGGAAATATAAAAAAAGGCCAAAAAAAGAAAAAGAAAGGCCAAATAAAAAATGAGAGAAAAAGAGAGAAGGGAAAATGTTACTATCCTTTGCCACACTTGTGCTTCAAAGTAGCACCATAATCTTCATGATAGAGAGTCTCTTATTTAGTCATTTTCATATACTAGTGGGAATTTTTCATTATAGAACTTGGCTTGTATATTCCAACAATGGGCCTCCTCAAGTGCCCTAGGTCTTCGTGAGCAAGCAAGTTGGATGCACACCCACTTAGTTTCATTTGTTGAGCTTTCATACATGTATAGCTCTAGTGCATCTGTTGCATGGCAATCCCTACTCCTCGCATTAACATCAATCGATGGGCATCTCGATAGCCCATTGATTAGCCTCATTGATGTGAGACTTTCTCCTTTTTGTCTTCTCCACATAACCCCCTCATTATATTCTATTCCACCCATAGTGCTATGTCCATGGCTCGCGCTCATATATTGCGTGAAAGTTTATAGGTTTGAGATTACTAAAGTATGAAACAATTGCTTGGCTTGTCATCGGGGTTGTGCATGATGAGAGCATTCTTGTGTGACGAAAATGGAGCATGACTAAACTATATGATTTTGTAGGGATGAACTTTCTTTGGCCATGTTATTTTGAGAAGACATAATTGCTTAGTTAGTATGCTTGAAGTATTATTATTTTTATGTCAATATGAACTTTTGTCTTGAATCTTTCGGATCTGAATATTCATACCGCAATTAAGAAGAATTACATTAAAATTATGCCAAGTAGCACTCCACATCAAAAATTCTGTTTTTATCATTTACCTACTCGAGGACGAGCAGGAATTAAGCTTGGACATTATTGGGCTTGATACGTCTCCAACGTATCTATAATTTTTGATTGCTCCATGCTATGTTATCTACTGTTTTGGACATTATTGGGCTTTATTATCCACTTCTATATTATATTTGGGACTAACTTATTAACTGGAGGCCCAGCCCAGAATTGCTGTTTTTTGCCTATTTTAGGGTTTCGAAGAAAAGGAATATCAAACGGAGTCCAAATGGAATGAAACCTTCGGGAACGTGATTTTCTCACCGAACATGATCCAGGGGACTTGGATCCTACGCCAAGAAACAAAGGAGCAGGCCACGAAGTAGGGGGCGCGCCTACCCCCCAAGCGCGCCCTCCACCCTCGTGGGCCCCATGTTGCTCCACCGACGTACTCCTTCCTCCTATATATACCTACGTACCCCCAAACAATCAGATACGGAGCCAAAACCATAATTCCACCGCCGCAACTTTCTGTATCCACGAGATCTCGTCTTGGGGCCTATTCCGGAGCTCCGCCGGAGGGGGTATCCATCACAGAGGGCTTCTACATCAACACCATAGCCCCTCCGATGAAGTGTTAGTAGTTCACCTCAGACCTACGGGTCCATAGTTATTAGCTAGATGGCTTCTTCTCTCTTTTTGGATCTCAATACAATGTCCCCCCTCTCTTGTGGAGATCTATTCGATGTAATCTTGTTTTTGCGGTGTGTTTGTTGAGATCGATGAATTGTGGGTTTATGATCAAGTCTATCTATGAACAATATTTGAATCTTCTCTGAATTCTTTTATGTATGATTGGTTATCTTTGCAAGTCTCTTCGAATTATCAGTTTGGTTTGGCCTACTAGATTGATCTTTCTTGCAATGGGAGAAGTGCTTAGCTTTGGGTTCAATCTTGCGGTGTCCTTTCCCAGTGATAGTAGGGGCAGCAAGGCATGTATTGTATTGTTGCCATCGAGGATAACAAGATGGGGTTTTCATCATATTGCATGAGTTTATCCCTCTACATCATGTCATCTTGCTTAAGGCATTACTCTGTTTTCATGAACTTAATACTCTAGATGCATGCTGGATAGCGGTCGATGAGTGGAGTAATATCAGTAGATGCAGGCAGGAGTCAGTCTACTTGTCTCAGACGTGATGCCTATATGCATGATCATACCTAGATATTCTCATAACTATGCTCAGTTCTGTCAATTGCTCAACAGTAATACGTTCACCCACCATAGAATACTTATGCTCTCGAGAGAAGCCACTAGTGAAACCTATGGCCCCCGGGTATATCTTCATCATATTAATCTTCCAATACTTAGTTATTTCCTTTTGATTTTACTTTCTTTTATTTTACCTTGCATATTTATCACAAAAATACCAAAAAAATTATCTTATCATATCTATCAGATCTCACTCTCGTAAGTGGCTGTGTAGGGATTGACAACCCCTTATCACGTTGGTTGCAAGGATTTATTTGTTTTGTGCAGGTACGAGGGACTCGCGTGTAGCCTCCTACTGGATTGATACCTTGGTTCTCAAAAACCGAGGGAAATACTTACGCTACTTTGCTGCATCATCCCTTCCTCTTTGGGGAAAAACCAACGCAGTTCTCAAGAGGTAACAACAAGCTGAGAGGGCGAATGCTGAAGTGTTGTGCGGACTCAAGACAAGAACTTTTGATACGCTGCAGAAGCACGACAAGCGGTGGATCGAGGAGCTGCCGATAGTTCTCTGGTCCCTCAGAACGACACCATCGAGCTACCGGGCAGACTCCCTTCTCCCTGGTCTATGGGGCAAAGGCAGTTATCCCCATAGAACTCATTTACGGATCGCCTCAAGTGGTTGCCTACGATGAAGTAGCGCAAGATTAGCACCGGCGTGACGATGCTATGCTACTCAAGGAGAATTGTCTCCGGGATGCTACGAGTGCTGCACGCTATCAACAAGCCCTACGTCACTATCATAGCCGCAGGGTTCACTCCCTGTGTTTTGAGGAAGGTGACCTTGTCCTTAGGTGCGTTCAGTCCGCCAAGGGTACAATCAAGTTGTCACCAAAGTGGGAAGGCCATTACCAGGTAGTACGAGTCAACAGACCTAGCGTAGTCCATCTGGAGACCGGAGATGGCACTCAGTTTCAAAACTCATGGAATATTGAGCATCTCCGCAAGTTCTACCCATAAGGCACGGCTGTCGGGCCCTACCCGGCAGCCACCCTTTTGTACAGGTCTTGCCTCAGCTGCATGTAACCCCTTGTACAAAGCCAGGGCGATGATCCTATGCAAGAGAAAATAAAGAAGTGCTGTGGGGGGCCCCGACCAAGATCTGCATGCATGCATGAGCATTCCAGGACCATTGCATAAGCATTTCATGAGCATTTGCATATGCATATAGATAGAATCGCATCCTGCATTCATTCTCATCTGCATGAAGCTGCAGGTTCCTGCCGTGAACTTGGCTTTGACAAGGAGTTGAGAAGATGCTCGGCACTACGATCCCCGGCAAGCCAAACAAATAAGTTATACCTCCTCTCCATTAGTGTTTTGTAAGCTATAACTTGTGCATAGGAAAACCTCGCCACTCTTTTGAAACTTAGGTGCTCCCATCCATGACTCGAACGCTGCTTCGGTCAAGATGGTCACTGTGGCCTTTGGTAAAAAGAAGTTGGTGGGGGGCTAGTCCCTTTGGCTATTGCCCGATAGACGCAGCTCTCTGACAGACAAAAAAGGGTGCTGGCAGGATAGCCTGCCGGGGAAAACTCGTTTATTTACATTAAAGAGGCATCTCACCTCTGCATGGACATACACATGCACGGGTTCCCAGCAAGGTTCATCTTTTTCATTGATATGCTGGTACAAGTATAAGCATTACAGAACACAAACATGGACTCGAGGGATTACATTATTTGAATTAAAATTTGGCAGATGCCGACAAGATTAATATTAAAAAGGGATAAGTGCCCCGTTACACCTTTTCCCTTGTCCATCTTCCTCAAGATATTACAGGGAGGGACTAAAGAGGCAAAAGGCGGACTCGGCTTGGATTCGACGCCTCTCCAGGACCAGGACGACGCTGTTCTCTAGTTAGGAGGGAGGAAGCAAGAGGGACGGTGGCGCTGAAGGGATCCCAGACGGGGGTAGCGGAGTCACCGGAAAATGCGAGCCGTCAGAATGGCTACGACCACCCTTGGCGTGTCGTGGGTTGTTGCTACCTCCCATACCGCTACCATGCTCTCCAAGGGACTCCCCACAAAGAGCATGGTCGTCCCTAGCGGCCCTGATACCGGAAACCACCATGCACCCAGAAGACATGAATAGAAGCGAAGAGCCCTCCTACACGGCAAAAGGATGGCGCCTAGGAGGAGTCAGATTCGCCCCTACTAAAGGCGAATCTCTTCCGTGACTCCTCCCAAGCGCCACAAAGATAAGAAAGATGGGGAGCGCCCGACTACCACGCGCCATGCCAGCCTCAAGCTTCGACACGGTGTCGTTCGCGTCCCCTCCCACTGAAGTCAAGGCCATGGGCCGCTCGGCGGCGAACGCGCCAGGATTTCTACTCCCGGCATTGTCACCGCGCCGCCCGAGTCCCCCTTTCAGATCTTACGAAGGCTTCAAGAGGGAGCCGGGGCGCGGCCCCAAGTCCATTCTGTTGGGGAATGTAGCATGCAATTTCCAAAAATTCCCTACGACAACGCAAGATCTATCTAGGAGATGCATAGCAACGAGAGGGGAAGAGTGTGTCCATGTACCCTCGTAGACCGAAAGCGGAAGCGTTAGTTTAACGTGGTTGGTGTAGTCGAACGTCTTCTCGATTCAATCGATCAAGTACCGACCATACGGCACCACCGAGTTCTACACACATTCAACTCAATGACGTCCCACGAACTCTTGATCCAGGAAAGTGTCGAGGGAGAGTTTCGTCACCACGACGGCCTGGTGACAGTGATGGTGAAGTGATCCGCGTAGGGCTTCGCCTAAGCACTACGACAATATGACCAGAGGAGTAAATGGTGGAGGGGTGCGCCGCACATGGCTTGGAACAACTGTGTGTCTAGGAGGCGCCCCCTCTCACGTATATAAAGGAGGGAGGGGAGAGGAGGTCGTCCAAGGCGCGTCCCCAATGGGAGGAGTCCTACTAGGAGTCCACGTCCAATTTGGACCCCGTTTCCTTTTACCAGAGAGGGAAAGGGGGAAGGTGAAGGAGAAGGAGAAGGAAAGGGGGCCGCCGCCCCCTTCCCCACTCCAATTCGGATCCCTTCCAAGTGGGGGCGCGCCATGTGGCCCATTACTTCCCCTCGGGCGTTCCGATAACCCCCCAGTACTCCGATAAATTCCCAAAATGCTTCGAAACCATTCCGGTGTCCGAATACTATCGTCCAATATATCAATCTTTACCTCTCGATCATTTAGAGACTCCTCTTCATGTCCCTGATCTCATCCAGGACTCTGAACAATATTCGCTCACCAAATCACATAACTCATCATACAAGTCGTCATCAAACATTAAGCGTGCAGACCCTATGGGTTCGATTACTATGTAGACATGACTGAGACACATCTCTGGTCAATAACCAATAGCGGAACCTGGATGCTCATATTGGTTTCTACATATTCTACGAAGATCTTTTATCGGCCAAACCGCAATGACAACATACGTCATTCCCTTTGTCATCGGTATGTTACTTGCCCGAGATTCGATCGTCGCTATCTTCATGCCTAGTTCAATCTTGTTACTGGCAAGTATCTTTACTCATTCTGTAATGCATCATCCCGTAACTATCTCATTATTCTTATTGCTTGCAAGGCTTATCATGATGTGCATTACCGATAGGGCCTAGAGATACCTCTCTGATACTCGGAGCGACAAATCCTAATCTCGATCTATGCCAACCCAACAAACACCTTGAGAGATACATGTAGAGAATGTTTATAATCACCCAGTTACGTTGTAACATTTGATAGCACACAAGGTATTCCTCTGGTATTCAGGAGTTGCATAATCTCATAGTCAAAGAAATATGTATAAGTCATGAAGAAAGCAATTGCAATAAAACTTAACGATCATTATGCTAAGCTAACGGATGGGTCTTGTCCATCCCATCATTCTCCTAATGATGTGATCCCATTCATCAAATAACAACACATGTCTATGGCCAGGAAACTTAACCATCTTTGATTAACGAGCTAGTCAAGTAGAGGCATACTAGGGACACTTTGTTTTGTCTATGTATTCACACATTTATCAAGTTTCCGGTTAATAAAATTCTAGCATGAATAATAAACATTTATCATGATATAAGGAAATATAAATAACAACTTTATTATTGCCTCTAGGGCATATTTCCTTCAGTCTCTCACTTGCACTAGAGTCAATAATCTAGATTACATTGTAATGATTCTAACACCCATGGAGTCTTGGTGCTGATCATGTTTTGCTCGTGGAAGAGGTTTAGTCAACGGGGCTACAACATTCAGATCCGTGTGTATTTTGCAAATCTCTATGTCTCCCTCCTTGACTTGATCACGGATGGAGTTGAAGCATCTTTTGATGTGTTTGGTTCTCTTGTGAAATATGGATTCCTTCGCTAAGGCAATTGCTCCAGTATTGTCACAAATGATTTTCATTGGACCCGATGCACTAGGTATTACACCTAGGTCAGATATGAAGTCCTTCATCCAGACTCCTTCATTTGCTGCTTCCGAAGCAGCTATGTACTACGCTTCACACGTAGATCCCGCCACGACGCTTTGCTTGGAACCGCACCAAATGACAGCTCCACCATTCAATATAAATACGTATCCGGTTTGCGACTTAGAGTCATCTGGATTAGTGTCAAACCTAGCATCGACGTAACCATTTACGACAAGCTCTTTGTCACCTCCATAAATGAGGAACATATCCTTAGTCTTTTCAGGTATTTCAGGATGTTCTTGACCGCTCCAGTGATCCACTTCTGTATTACTTTGGTACCTCCCTGCTAAACTTATAGCAAGGCACAGATCAGGTCTGGTACACAACATTGCATACATGATAGAACCTATGGCTGAGGCATAGGGAATGACTTTCATTTTATCTCTATCTTTCGTAGTGGTCGGGCATTGAGTCTGACTCAACTTCACACCTTGTGACACAGGCAAGAACCCTTTCTTTGACTGATCCATTTTGAACTTCTTCAAAACTTTATCAAGGTATGTGCTTTGTGAAAGTCCAATTAAGCGTCTCGATCTATTTCTATAGATCTTGATGCCCAGTATATAAGCAGCTTCACCAAGGTCTTTCATTGAAAAATTCTTATTCAAGTATCCTTTTATGCTATCCAGAGATTCTATATCATTTCCAATCAACAATATGTCATCCACATATAATATTAGAAACGCTACAGAGCCCCCACTCACTTTCTTGTAAATACAGGCTTCTCCGAAAGTCTGTATAAAACCATATGCTTTGATCACACTATCAAAGCGTATATTCCAACTCCGAGATGCTTGCACCAGTCCATAAATGGATCGTTGGAGCTTGCACACTTTGTTAGCACCTTTAGGATCGACAGAACCTTCTGGTTGCATCATATACAACTCTTCTTTAAGAAATCCATTAAGGAATGCAGTTTTGACGTCCATTTGCCAGATTTCATAATCATAAAATGCGGCAATTGCTAACATGATTCTGAGAGACTTAAGCATCATTACCGGTGAGAACGTCTCATCATAGTCAACTCCTTGAACTTGTCGAAAACCTTTCGCAACAAGTCGAGCTTTGTAGATAGTAACATTACCATTAGCGTCAGTCTTCTTCTTGAAGATCTATTTATTCTCTATGGCTTGCCGATCATCAGGCAAGTCAACCAAAGTCCATACTTTGTTCTCATACATGGATCCCATCTCAGATTTCATGGCCTCAAGCCATTTTGCAGAATCTGGGCTCATCATCGCTTCCTCATAGTTCGTAGGTTCGTCATGGTCTAGTAACATAACTTCCAGAACGGGATTACCGTACCACTCTGGTGCAGAACATACTCTGGTTGACCTACGAGGTTCGGTAGTAACTTGATCTAAAGTTTCATGTTCATCATCATTAACTTCCTCACTAGTTGGTGTAGGCATCATGGGAACGATTTTCTGTGATGAGCTACTTTCCAATTCAAGAGAAAGTACAATTACCTCATCAAGTTCTACTTTCCTCCCTCTCACTTCTTTCGAGAGAAACTCCTCTAGAAAGGATCCATTCTTAGCAACAAATATCTTGCCTTCGGATCTGTGATAGAAGGTGTACCCAACAGTTCCTTTTGTGTATCCTATGAAGACGCACTTCTCCGATTTGGGTTCGAGCTTATCAGGCTAAAGCTTTTCACATAAGCATCGCAACCCCAAACTTTAAGAAACGACGGCTTAGGTTTCTTGCCAAACCACAGTTCATACGGTGTCGTCTCAACAGATTTAGATGGTGCCCTATTTAACGTGAATGCATCTCTCTCTAATGCATAACCCCAAAACGATAGTGGTAAATCGATAAGAGACATCATAGATCGCACCATATCTAATAAAGTACAGTTACGATGTTCAGACACACCATTACTCTATGGTGTTCTAGGTGGCGTGAGTTGCGAAAGTATTCCACATTGTTTTAAATGAAGATCAAACTCGTAACTCAAATATTCACCTCCGCGATCAGATCGTAGAAACTTTATTTTCTTGTTACGATGATTTTCTACTTCACTCTAAAATTCTTTGAACTTTTCAAATGTTTCAGACTTGTGTTTCATTAAGTAGATATACACATATCTGCTCAAATCATCTGTGAAGGTCAGAAAATAACGATACTCGCCGCGAGCCTAAACACTCATAGGACTGCATACATCGGTATGTATTATTTCCAATAAGTCAGTTGCTTGCTCCATTGTTCCAGAGAACGGAGTCTTAGTCATCTTGCCCATGAGCCATGGTTCGCAAGCATCAAATGATTCATAGTCAAGTGATTCCAAAAGTCTATCCGCATGGAGTTTCTTCATGCGCTTTACACCAATATGACCTAAACGGCAGTGCCACAAATATGTTGCACTATCATTATCAACTTTGCATCTTTTGGCATCAATATTATAAATATGTGTATCACCATGATTGAGATTCAAAAAAAAAGACCACTCTTCAAGGGTGCATGACCATAAAAGATATTACTCATATAAATAGAACAACCATTATTCTCTAATTTAAATGAATAACGGTCTCGCATCAAACAAGATCCAGATACAATGTTCATGCTCAATGTTGGCACCAAATAACAATTATGCAGGTCTAAAACTAATCCTGAAGGTAGATGTAGGGGTAGCGTGCCGACGGCGATGACATCGACCTTGGAACCATTTCCGACGCACATCGTCACCTCGTCCTTAGCCAATCTTCGTTTAATCCGTAGCCCCTGTTTCGAGTTGCAAATATGAGCAACAGAACCAGTATCAAATACCTAGACGCTACTACGAGCATTGGTAAGGTACACATCAATAACATGTATATCAAATATACCTTTGTTCACTTTGCCATCCTTCTTATCCGCCAAATACTTGGGGCAGTTCCGCTTCCAGTGACCAGTCCGTTTGCAGTAGAAGCACTAAGTTTCAGGCTTTGGTCCAGACTTGGCCTTCTTCCCGGGAGTAGCAACTTGTTTGCCATTCTTCTTGAAGTTCCCTTTGCCCTTTTTCTTGAAACTAGTGGTCTTATTAACCATCAACACTTGATGCTCCTTATTGATTTCTACCTCCGCAGCAATGAGCATTGCGAAGAGCTCGAGAATTGTCTTGTTCATCCCTTGCATATATAGTTCATCATGAAGCCTTTATAGCTTGGTGGCAGTGATTGAAGAACTCTGTCAATAAAACTATCATCCGGAAGATTAACTCCAAGCTGAGTCGAGTGGTTATGGTACCCAGACATTCTGAGAATATGTTCACTGACAGAACTGTTCTCCTCCATCTTGCAGCTATAGAACTTGTTGGAGACTTCATATCTCTCAACTCGGGCATTTTCTTGAAATATTAACTTCAACTCCTGAAACATCTCATATGCTCCATGACGTTCAAAATGTCTTTGAAGTCCCGATTCTAAGCCGTAAAGCATGGCACACTGAACTATCGAGTAGTCATCAGATTTAGCTTTCCAGAGGTTCATAACGTCAGCAGTTGCTCCTGCAGCAGGCCTTGCACCTAGCAGTGCATGAAGGACGTAATTCTTCTGTGCAGCAATGAGGATAATCCTCAAGTTACGGACCCAGGCCGTGTAGTTGCTACCATCATCTTTCAACTTAGCTTTATCCAAGAACGCATTAAAATTCAAGGGAACGGTAGCACGGGCCATTGATCTACAACATAGATATGCAAAAACTATCAGGACTAAGTTCATGATAAATTAAGTTCAATTAATCATATTACTTAAGAACTCCTACTTAGATAGATATTCCTTGAGTCATCTAAATGATCACATGATCCATATCAACTAAACCATGTCTGATCATCACGTGAGATGGAGTAGTTTTCAATGGTGAACATCTCTACGCTCATCATATCTACTATATGATTCACGCTTGACCTATCGGTCTCAGTGTTCTGAGGCCATGTCTGTACATGCTAGGCACGTCAAGTTTAACCCGAGTATTTTGCACGTGTAAAATTGTCTTATACCCGTTGTATGTGAACGTAGAGCTTATCACACCCGATCATCACGTGGTGTCTCGGCATGATGAACTGTCACAACAGTGCATACTCAGGGAGAACACTTATACCTTGAAATTTTAGTGAGGGATCATCTTATAATTCTACTGTCATACTAAGCAAAATAAGATGCATAAAATATAAACAACACATTCAATCAAAATATGTGACATGAAATGACCATCATCATCTTGTACCTTTGATCTCCATCTCCAAAGCACCGTCATGATCTCCATCGTCAGCAGCTTGACACCTTGATCTCCATCGTAGCGTCGTTGTCGTCTCGCAAACTATTGCTTCTACAACTATCCCTAATGCATAGTGCTAAAGTAAAGCAATTACATGGCGATTGCATTTCATACAATAAAGTGACAACCTTTAGGCTCCTTCCAGTTGCCGATAACTTTTACAAAACATGATCATCTCTTACAACAATGTATATCACATCATCTCTTGACCATATCACATCACAACATGCCCCGAAAAAGAAGTTGTACGTCCTCTACTTTGTTGTTGCAGGTTTTACGTGGCTCCTACGGGCTTCTAGTAAGAACCGTTCTTACCTATGCATCAAAACCACAACGATGTTTTGTCAAGTTTGTTGTTTCAACCTTCAACAAGGACCGGCCGTAGTCAAATTTGATTCAACTAAAGTTGGAGAAATAGACACCCGCAAGCCACCTTTATGCAAAACAAGTTGCATGTCTGTCAATGGAACTGGTCTCATGAATGTGGTCAAGTAAGTTGGTCCGGGCTGCTTCATCCAACAATACTGCCGAATTAAAATAAGATGTTGCTGGTAAGCGGTATGACTATGGTCGTCCACAACTCTTTGTGTTCTACTCGTGCATATCATCTACGCATAGACATGGCTCGGATGCCACTGTCTATCTAGGAGATGCATAGCAACGAGAGGGGGAGAGTGTGTCCACGTACCCTCGTAGACCGAAAGCGGGAGCGTTAGTTTAACGCGGTTGATGTAGTCGAACGTCTTCTCGATTCAACCGATCAAGTATCAAACGTACGACACCTCCAAGTTCTGCACACGTTCAGCTTGATGACGTCCCTCGAACTCTTGATCCAACAAAGTGTCGAGGGAGAGTTTCATCAGCACGACAGCGTGGTGATGGTGATGGTGAAGTGATCCGCACAGGGCTTCGCCTAAGCACTACGACAATATGACCGGAGGAGTAAACGGTGGAGGGGGCGCCGCACATGGCATGGAACAATTGTGTGTCTAGGAGGCGCCCCCTCCCACGTATATAATGGAGGGAGGGGAGAGGAGGCCGGCCAAGGCGCGCCCCCAAGGGTAGGAGTCCTACTAGGACTCCAAGTCCAATTCGGAAGCCCCCCTTTCCTTTTACTAGAGAGGGAAAGGGGGTAGGAGAAGGAAAGGGGGCGCTGCCCCCTTCCCCACTCCAATTCGGACCCCTTCAAAGTGGGGGGTGCGCCATCCCCTTGTGGGCTGGTGTGCCTCCCTCCCAAGGCCCATGTGGCCCATTACTTCCCCCGGGGGTTTCGATAACCCCCCGGTACTCCGATAAATTCCCGAAACGCTCCGGAACCATTCCGGTGTCCGAATACTATCGTCCAATATATCAATATTTACCTCTCAACCATTCGAGACTCCTCTTCATGTCTGTGATATCATTCGGGACTCCGAACAATCTTCGGTCACCAAAACACATAACTCATAATACAAATTGTCATCGAACATTAAGCGTGCGGACCCCACGGGTTCGAGAACTATGTAGACATGACTGAGACACATCTCCGGTGAATAACCAATAGCGGAACCTGGATGCTCTTATTTGTTCCTACATATTCTACGAAGATCTTTTATCGGTCAAACCACAATGACAACATATGTCATTCCCTTTGTCATCGGTATGTTACTTGCCCAAGATTCAATCATCGGTATCTTCATACCTAGTTCAATTTCATTACTGGCAAGTCTCTTTACTCGTTCCGTAATGCATCATCCTATAACTAACTCATTAGTCATATTGCTTGCAAGGCTTATCATGATGTGCATCACCGAGAGGGCCCAGAGATACCTCTCCGATACTCGGAGTGACAAATCCTAATCTCGATCTATGCCAACCCAAAAAACACCTTTGGAGATACCTGTAGAGCATCTCTATAATCACCCAGTTACGTTGTGATGTTTTATATCACACAAGATATTCCTCCGGTACACGGGAGTTGCATAACCTCAGAGTCAAAGGAATATGTATAAGTCATGAAGAAAGCAATAGCAATCAAACTTAATGATCATTATGCTAAGCTAACGGATGGGTCTTGTCCATCACATCATTCTCCTAATGATGTGATCTTGTTCATCAAATGACAACACATGTCTATGGCCAGGAAACTTAACCATATTTGATTAACGAGCTAGTCAAGTAGAGGCATACTAGGGACACTTTGTTTGTCTATGTATTCACACATGTATCAAGTTTCCAGTTAATACAATTTTAGCATGAATAATAAACATTTATCATGATATAAGGAAATACAAATAACAACTTTATTATTGCCTCTAGGTCATATTTCCTTCACTTTCTCTCAGCATGACCAGTAGAAGCAGAAGATAGAAGAAGAAGAATGTGAGAATGAGGGACCCCTCCCTCCTCTGCCCCTCCCTTTTATAGGCAAGCCGGGGAGGGGAGTCACTCCCTCAAAGGGCGGCCACCGTCCTCCTCCACCAATTCAAGACGAATGGGCCCTCACCTTGATGCTCTCCCGCGCCACGCGCCTCCATTACTTACCCCGCGCGATGCATGCATCATACGTGGCCAAGGGACAAGGGCGTGGTGGGAAGAGTGAATTGGCAGTTTCTACCCCGTGCGTTAAAGTCATTCACGGGCCATTACTGGAGCAGCCCCACCATTATTGGCTTTACACAACGCGTGGGGAAGACGGGAACTGGCCCAGAGTCAAGACTAATGAAGAAGCAAAGAAGACTTCAAGAGACCAGCCTCTTCAGCAACCCCGCCTGTGCACTTATTTGGTCCTACCCCAATGACACTCGGCAGCATGTTCGGGGCAGGCTCGGGGGCTTCTGTCGGTGCAACAAACCCTGGGTCTGTTGCCCTGAATATGCATAGGCGTGGGAATAAGATTCGAGCATCTGCCCAAGTCAGAGTACAAGAGACCAAGAGATTTGAAGGACCAATGCACAAATCATAGAAACCAAGATCAAGCCAAGAAGCAAGATACCGTCAGAGGAAAAGCCTCCCTTGCCGGGCAGGTGAGCCCGGCAAGGGGCAAGGCCACACCCTGAAGCAGATAACCAAAACATCCCGACAGGACCTGCCGGGATTCACGGAGGCAAAACCACCTCACCAAGCACTCCACCCCGACCCACCTCATCAATCAGTGCGGTGTCAAGCCGCAGAGTGACTAAGTGGTAGCCATTCGCCACATGGAAGCCTGTCCCTACAGGAAAACCCACGGATGACACCCGTCCTGCGACATGTCAAGCGAGCAGGCATGCAGCAGGCAAGATAGCCCGGCAAGCCTTGCCGAGAACCAACAATGTGACATTGAGTGGTGCATTTAATGCACCATGTCAGCCCGTAGAGTTAGGTATGATAGCACTGTTTGCTATCTTATCAGTGCATAATGACTACTCTGCCATTGTGGTAACCCTTGATCTATAAAGGGAGGCCCATGGCAACCATAGAAAGGCTTAGAAGGTTGGATAACTCACACCCCCATACGCGCATAGTCGCCACTGCCCTAAGGCAATCCCTGCCGGGCAAGTGTACTACGCTTCACCACAACCTTTCCACCATCAATCCACCAAAGCAGGAGTAGGGTTTTACGCCTCACAGCGGCCCGAACCTTGGTAAAACTGCGTTTCTGATCTCTGATGTGTTGCCCCATGCTCGTCTGCTCTTTGTGCAATGCGTCGCCCCTGCCAAACCAACAAGGGACCTCTTGGTCCCATAGGTGGCCGTGGTTTCCCGCGACACATGTACAAACATGGCCCCGGAACACTAGAGACCGAAAGGTCGAACGTGAATCATATAGTAGATATGATCAACATAGAGATGTTCACCATTGATGACTACCCCATCTCACGTGATGATCGGACATGGGTTAGTTGATTTGGATCACATATCACTTAGATGACTTGAGGGATGTCTATTTAAGTGGGAGTTCTTAAGTAATTTGAGTAATTGAACTTAATTTATCATGAACTTAGTCCTAATAGTATTTGCAGATCTATGTTGTAGATCAATAGCTTGCGATATAGCTCCCCTATTTTTGATGTGTTCCTAGAGAAAAATAAGTTGAAAGATGATAGTAGCAATGATGCAGACTGGGTCCGTGATCTGAGGATTAACCTCATTGCTGCATAGAAGAATTATGTCCTTGATGCACCGCTAGGTGACATACCTATTGCAGGAGCATAAGCAAACGTTATGAATGTTTGACAAGCTTGGTATGATGAGTACTTGATAGTTTAGTGTCCCATGATTAACGGCTTAGAACCAGGACCTCAAAAATGTTTTGAACACCACAGAGCATATGAGATATTCCAAGAGCTGAAATTTGTATTTCAGACTCATGCTCGTGTCGAAAGGTATGAGACCTCTGACAAGTACTTTGCCTACAAAATGGAGGAGAATAACTCAGCCAGTGAGCATGTGCTCAGAATGTCTGGGTACTACAATCACTTGAATCAAGTGGGAGTTAATATTCTAGATAAGATAGTGATTGACAGAGTTCTCTAGTCACTATCACCAAGCTACTAGAACTTTGTGATGAACTATAATATGCAAGAGATGACAAAAACGATTCCCAAGATCTTCGCGATGCTGAAATCGGCAAAGGTAGAAATCAAGAAAGAGCAACAAGTGTTGATGGTTAACAAGACCACTAGTTTCAAGAAAAAGGGCAAGGGAACTTCAAGAAGAATGGCAAGCAAGTTTCCACTCTCGTGAAGAAGCCCAAAGCTGGACCCAAGCCTAAAACTGAGTGCTTCTACTGCGAAGAAAATGGTCACTAGAAGTGGAACTGTCCCAAAAACATGGTGGATAAGAAGGATGGCAAAGTGAAAAAAGCTATATTCATATACATGTTATTTATGTGTATTTTACTAGTGTTTAAAGTAATCCCTGGGTATTTGATGCCGGTTTAGTTGCTAAGATTACTAATTGGAAACAGGAGTTGCAGAGACTAGTTAAAAGCGAGGTGACGATGTGTGTTGGAAATGATTCCAAGGTTGATATGATCACCATCGCACACTCCCTCTACCTCCAGGATTAGTATTGAACCAAAATAAATGTTATTTGGTGTTTGCATTGAGCATGAATATTATTAGATCATGTTTATTGCAATACGGTTATTCATTTAAGTTACAGAATAATTGTTATTCTGTTTACATGAATAAAACCTTCTATGGTCATACACCCACTGTAAATGGTTTATTGAATCTCGATCGTAATAATACACATATTCATAATATTGATGCCAAAAGATGCAAAGTTGATAATCATACTGCAACATATTTGTGGCACTGCCGTTTAGGTCATACTGGTGTAAAGCTCATGAAGAAACTCCATGAAGATGGACTTTTGGAATCACTTGATTATGAATCATTTGATACTTGAGAGCCATGCCTCATGGGCAAGATGACTAAAACTCTGTTCTCCGGAACAATGGAGCGAGCTAATGACTTATTAGAAATAATCCATACCGATGTATGCGGTCCGACGAGTCTTGAAGCACACGGCGGGTATCATTATTTTCCGACCTTCACAGATGACTTGAGTTGGTATTTGTATATCTACTTGATGAAACACAAGTCCGAAACATTTGAGAAGTTCAAAGAATTTCAGAGTGAAGTGGAGAATCATCGTAACAAGCAAATAAAGTTTCTACGATCTGATCACGGAGGCAAATATCTGAGTTACGAGTTTGACCTTCATTTAAAACAACGTGGAATTGTTTCACAACTCATGCCACCTGGAACACCACAGTGTAATGGTGTATTCGAACGTCGTAACCATACTTTATTAGATATGGTGCATTCTATGATGTCTCTGACCGATTTACCACTGTAGATTTGGGGTTATGCATTAGAGACAGCTGCATTCACATTAAATAGGGCAACGTCTAAATCTGTTGAGACAACACCGTATTAACTATGGTTTGGCAAGAAACCTAAGTTGTGGTTTCTTAAAGTTTCGATTGCGACACTTATGTCAAAAGGCTTCAGCCTAATAAGCTCGAACCCAAATCGGAGAAGTGTGTCTTCATAGGATACCCTAGGGAAACAATTGGGTACACCTTCTATCACAGATCCGAAGGCAAGATCTTTGTTGCTAAGAATGGATCCTTTCTAGAGAAGGAGTTTCTCTCGAAAGAAGTGAGTGGGAGGAAAGTAGAACTTTATGAGGTAATTATACCTTCCCTCTAATTGGAAAGTAGCACATCAGAGAAATCTGTTCCCGTGATGCCTATACCATTTAGAGAGGAAGCTAATGATGATGATCATAAAACTTCGGATCAATTTACTACTATACCTCATAGGTCGAACAAAGCACGTCCGCACCAGAGTGGTACGGTAATCCTGTCCTGGAAGTCATGTTATTAGACCATGGCGAACCTACAAACTATGAAGAAGCTATGATGAGCGCAGATTCTGACATATGGCTTGAGGCCATGAAATCTGAGATAGGATCCATGTATGAGAACAAAGTCTGGACTTTGGTGGACTTGCCCGGTGATCGGCAAGCCATTGAGAATAAATGGATCTTCAAGAGGAAGACGGATGTTGATGGTAGTGTTACTATCTACAAAGCTCGACTTGTCGCAAAAGGTTTTCGACAAGTTCAAGGGGTTGACTACGATGAGACCTTCTCACCCGTAGTGATGCTTAGGCCAGTCTGAATCATGTAGCAATATGTCATTCACATATACTTATCAGAAAGGTTGTAGTGCTCCCACTCACTTTCTTGTAAATACAGGCTTCACCACAAGTCTGTATAAAACTATATGCGACAATTGCTAACATGATTCGGACAGACTTAAGCATCGATATGAGTGAGAAAAACTCATCGTAGTCAACACGTTGAACTTGTCGAAAAACTTTTTGCGACAATTCGAGCTTTGTAGATAGTAACACTACCATCAACGTCTGTATTCCTCTTGAATATACATTTATTCTCAATGGCTTGTCGATCATCGGGCAAGTCCACCAATGTCCACACTTTGTTCTTATATATGGATCCCATCTCAGATTTCATGGCCTCAAGCCATTTATCGGAATCTAGGCTCATCATCGCTTCCTCATAGTTCGTAGGTTCGTCATGGTCTTGTAACATGACTTCCAGGATAGGATTACCATACCACTCTGGTACAGAACGTGCTCTGGTTGACCTACGAGGTTTGGTAGTAATTTGACCTGAAGTTTCGTGATCCTTAATTATCATTTGCTTCCTCTCTAGTTGGTGTAGGCATCACAGGAACAGTTTTCTGTGATGAGATACTTTCCAATTCGAGAGAAGGTACAATTACCTCATCAATTTCTACTTTCCTTCAACTCACTTATTTCGATAGAAACTCCTTCTCTAGAAAGGATCCATTCTTAGCAACAAAGATCTTGCCTTCAGATCTGTGGTAGGTGTACCCAACAGTTTCTTTTGGGTATCCTATGAAGACACACTTCTCCGATTTGGGTTCGAGCTTATCAGGCTGAAGCTTTTCCGAACACGCCATTATGCATTTATATCTTTTGGCATTGATACGTCCATTTTGCATCATGCTTTTATATCGATATTTATTGCATTATGGGCTGTTATTACACATTATTTCACAATACTTATGCCTTTTCTCTCTTATTTTACAAGGTTTACATGAAGAATGCCAGCAGCTGGAATTCTGGGCTGGAAAAGGAGCAAATATTAGAGACCTATTCTGGACACCTCCAAAAGTCCTAAAACTCCACGAAAGTCAGTTTTGGAATATATAAAAAATATTGGGCGAAGAAAGCACCAGAGGGGGGCCACCCACCGTCCACGAGGGTGGGGGGCGCGCCCTACCCCCCTTGGTGCGCCCCTGCCTCGTGGGCCCCCGGCAGGCCTCCGGTGCCCATCTTTTGCTATATGAAGCCTTTCGCCCTGGAAAAAATAAGGAGGAAGCTTTCGGGACAAAGCGCCGCTGTCTCGAGGTGGAACCTTGGCGGAACCAATCTAGGGCTCCGGCGGAGCTGTTCTGCCGGGGAAACATCCCTCTAGGAGGGGGAAATCATCACCATCAATCCTCTCATCGGAAGGGGGTCAATCTCCATCAACATCTTCACCAGCACCATCTCCTCTCAAACCATAGTTCATCTCTTGTATCCGATCTTTGTCTCAAAACATCAGATTGGTACCTGTGCGTTGCTAGTAGTGTTGATTACTCCTTGTAGTTGATGCTAGTTGGTTTATTTGGTGGAAGATTATATGTTCAGATCCTTTATGCATATTAATACCCCTCTGATTATGAACATGAACATGAGTTGTGAGTAGTTACGTTTGTTCCCGAGGACATGGGAGAAGTCTTGCTATAAGTAGTCATGTGAAATTGGTATTCGTTTGATATTTTGATGAGATGTATGTTGTCTCTCCTCTAGTGGTGTCATGTGAACGTCGACTACATGACACTTCACCATTGTTTGGGCCTAGGGGAAGGCATTGAGAAGTAATAAGTAGATGATGGGTTGCTGATGTCTACTACACAACCTTCTTCTTGTAGACGTTGTTGGGCCTCCAAGTGCAAAGGTTTGTAGGACAGTAGCAAATTTCCCTCAAGTGGATGCTAAGGTTTATCAATCCGTGGGAGGGATAGGATGAAGAAGATCTCTCTCAAGCAACCCTGCAACCAAATATCAAAGAGTCTCTTGTGTCCCCAACACACCCAATACAATGGTAAATTGTATAGGTGCACTAGTTCGGTGAAGAGATGGTGATACAAGTGCAATATGGATGGTAGATATAGGCTTTTGTAATCTGAAAATATAAAAACAGCAAGGTAACTAATGATAAAAGTGAGCACAAACAGTATTGCAATGAGTTGAAACAAGACCTAGGGTTCATACTTTCACTAGTGCAAGTCCTCTCAACAATAATAACATAATTGGATCATATAACTATCCCTCAACATGCAACAAAGAGTCACTCCAAAGTCACTAATAGCGGAGAACAAACGAAGAGATTATTGTAGGGTACGAAACCACCTCAAAGTTATCCTTTCTGATCGATCTATTCAAGAGTCTGTAGTAAAATAACATGAAGCTATTCTTTCCGTTCGATCTATCATAGAGTTCGTACTAGAATAACACCTTAAGACACAAATCAACCAAAACCCTAATGCCACCTAGATACTCCAATGTCACCTCAAGTATCCATGGGTATGATTATACGATATGCATCACACAATCTCAGATTCATCTATTCAACCAACACAAAGAACTTCAAAGAGTGCCCCAAAGTTTCTACCAGAGAGTCAAGACGAAAACGTGTGCCAACCCATATGCATAAGTTCACGAGGTCACGGAACTCGCAAGTTGATCACCAAAACATACATCAAGCTGATCACGTGATATCCCATTGTCACCACAGATAAGCACATGCAAGACATACATCAAGTGTTCTCAAATCCTTAAAGACTTAATCCGATAAGACAACTTCAAAGGGAAAACTCAATCCATTACAAGAGAGTAGAGGGGGAGAAACATCATAAGATCCAACTATAATAGCAAAGCTCGCGATACATCAAGATCGTGCGACTCAAGAACACGAGAGAGAGAGAGATCAAACACATAGCTACTAGTACATACCCTCAGCCTCGAGGGTGAACTACTTCCTCCTCGTCATGGAAAGCGTCGGGATGATGTAGATGGCCACCGTAGAGGGATCCCCCCCCTCCGGCAGGGTGCCGGAATGGGTCTAGATTGGTTTTCGGTGGCTACGGAGGCTTCTGGCAGTGGAACTCCCGATCTAGGTTTCTTTCTGGAAGTTTGGGTATATATAAGAGGTGTTGGAGTTGGGAACAAGTCAGGGGGTCTCCGAGCTGTCCACGAGGTAGGGAGGCACGCCCAGGGGGTGGGCGCGCCCCCACCCTCATGGGCAGCCCGGGACTCTTCTGGCCCAAGTCTTTTACTCCATGTCCTTCTTCTGGTCCAAAAAAAGTTCCGTGAAGTTTCAGGTCAATTGGACTCCGTTTGGTTTTCCTTTTCTACGGAACTCAAAAACAAGGAAACAACAGAAACTAGCACTGGGCTCTAGTTTAATAGGTTAGTCCCAAAAATCATATAAAATATCATATAAAACATCCATGGTTGATAATATAATAGCATGGAACAATCAAAAATTGTAGATACATTGGAGATGTATCAAGCATTCCCAAGCTTAATTCCTGCTCGTCCTTGAGTAGGTAAATGATAAAAGCAGAATTTTTGATGTGGAATGCTACCTAACATATTCATCAATGAAATCTTCTCTATTGTAGCAAGAATATCCAGATCCATAAGATTCAAGATAAAAGTTTAATATTGACATAAAAATAATAAGACTTCAAGCATACTAGCAAAGTAATCATGTCTTCTCAAAATAACATGGCCAAAGAAAGCTATTCATACAAAATCATATAGTCTGGCTATGCTCTATCTTCATCACACAAAATATTTAAATCATGCACAACCCCGATGACAAGCCAAGCAATTTTTTCATACTTTTGATGTTCTAAAACTTTTTCAATCTTCACGCAATACATGAGCATGAGCCATGGACATAGCACTATAGGTGGAATAGAATGGTGGTTGTGGAGAAGACAAAAAGGAGAAGATAGTATCACATCAACTAGGTGTATCAACGGGCTATGGAGATGCCCATCAATAGATATCAATGTGAGTGAGTAGGGATTGCCATGCAACGGATGCACTAGAGCTATAAGTGTATGAAAGCTCAAAAAGAAACTAAGTGGGTGTGCATCCAACTCGCTTGCTCACGAAGACCTAGGGCATTTTGAGGAAGCCCATCATTGGAATATACAAGCCAAGTTCTATAATGAAAGATTCCCACTAGAATATGAAAGTGACAACATAGGAGACTCTCTATCATGAAGATCATAGTGCTACTTTAAAGCACAAGTGTGGTAAAAGGATAGTAGCATTGCCCCTTCTCTATTTTTCTCTCATATTTTTTTGTTTTTTTGGGCCTTCTCTTTTCTTTCTTTTTTATGGCCTCTTTCTTCTCTTTTTTTATTTTTTTCTGGAGTCTCATCCCGACTTGTAGGGGAATCATAGTCTCCATCATCCTTTCCTCACATGGGACAATGCTCTAATAATGATGGCCATCACACTTTTATTTACTTACAACTCAAGAATTACAACTCGATATTTAGAACAAAATATGACTCTATATGAATGCCTCCGGCGGTGTACCGGGATGTGAAATGACTCATGAGTGACATGTATGAAATAATTATGAATGGTGGCTTTGCCACAAATACGATGTCAACTACATGATCATGCAAAGCAACATGACAATGATGGAGCGTGTCATAAAAAATGGAACGGTAGAAAGTTGCGTGGCAATATATCTCGGAATGGCTATGGAAATGCCATAATAGGTAGGTATGGTGGCTGTTTTGAGGAAGGTAATGGTGGGTGTTATGGTACCGGCGAAAGTTGCGCGGTACTAGAGAGGCTAGCAATGGTCGAAGGGTGAGAGTGCGTATAATCGATGGACTCAACATTAGTCATAAAGAACTCACATACTTATTGCAAAAATTTGTTAGTTATCGAAACAAAGTACTACGTGCATGCTCCTAGGGGGATAGATTGGTAGGAAAAGACCATCGCTCGTCCCCGACCGCCACTCATAAGGAAGACAATCAATAAATAAATCATGCTCCGAATTCATCACATAACGGTTCACCATACGTGCATGCTACGGGAATCACAAACTTTAGAACAAGTATTTCTCAAATTCACAACTACTCAACTAGCATAACTCTAATATCACCATATTCATATCTCAAAACAACTATCAAGTATCAAACTTCTCATAGTATTCAATGCACTTCATATGAAAGTTTTTATTATACCCATCTTGGATGCCTATCATATTAGGACTAGCTTCATAACCAAAGCAAATTACCATGCTATTTAGAGACTCTCTAAATTATATAAGTTTAGCATTAGAGTTCATCTATTTCTTCAAAAAAAACACCGTCGTGCTCTAAAAAGATATAAGTGAAGCACTAGAGCAAATGACAAACTAGTCCGAAAGATATAAGTGAAGATCAATGAGTAGTCGAATAATTATGCAACTATGTGAAGCCTCTATAACATTTAATAATTTCAGATCTTGGGAAATATTCAAACAGCAAGCAAAATAAAATAAAATAAAATGACGCTCCAAGCAAAACACATATCATGTGGTGAATAAAAATATAGCTCCAAGTAAAGTTCCCGATGAACGAAGACGAAAGAGGGGATGCCATCCGGGGCATCCTCAAGCCTAGGCTCTTGGTTGTCCTTGAATATTACCTTGGGGTGCCTTGGGAATCTCCAAGCTTAGGCTCTTGCCACTCCTTATTCCATAGTACATCGAATCTTTACCCAAAACTTGAAAACTTCACAACACAAAAATTAACAGAAAACTTGTAAGCTCCGTTAGTATAAGAAAATAAATCACCATTTAGGTACTGTTGTGAACTCATTATAAATTCATATTGGTGTAATATATACTGTATTCCAACTTCTCTATGGTGCATACCCTCAGATACTACTCATAGATTCATCAAAATAAGCAAACAACACATAGAAAACAGAATCTGTCAAAAACAGAAAAATCTGTATCAAACGTATACTTATATAACTCAAACAATTCTGAAATAAATTGGTGGGCGTGAGTAATTTGTCTATTAATCATATGCAAAAAGAATCAACCTAATCGCACTCTCCAGTAAAAAATGGCAGCTAATCTCGTGAGCGCAAAAGTTTCTGTTTTTTACAGCAAGATCACAAAGACTTCACCCAAGTCTTCCCAAAGGTTCTACTTGGCACAAACACTAATTAAAACATAAAACCACATCTAAACATATGCTAGATGAATTATTTATTACTAAACAGGAGCAAAAAGAAAAAAATCAAAGAACAAAAATAAAAATTGGGTTGCCTCCCAACAAGCACTAACGTTTAACGCCCCTAGCTAGGCATGATGATTTCAATGATGCTCACATAAAAGATAAGAATTGTAACATAAAGAGAGCATCATAAAGAATATGACTAGCACATTTAAGTCTAACCCACTTCCTATGCATAGGGATTTTGTGAGCAAACAACTTGTGGGAACAATAATCAACTTTCATAGGAAAGTAAAACAAGGATAACTTCAAGATTTTCAACACATAGAGAGGAAACTTGATATTATTGTAATATGTAAAAGCATATGTTCCTCTCTCTCATAATAATTTTCAGTAGCATCATGAATGAATTCAACAATATAACCATCACATAAAGCATTCTTTTCATGATCTACAAGCATAGAATTGTTATTACTCTCCACATAAGCAAATTTCTTCTCATGAATAGTAGGGGGAGCAAACTCAACAAAATAACTATCATGTGAGGCATAATCCAATTGAAATTTAAAATCATGATGACACGTTTCATGGATATCATTATTCTTTATAGCATATGTGTCATCACAATAATCATCATAGATAGGAGGGATGCTTTCATCATAATAAATTTGCTCATCAAAACTTGGGGGACAAAAAATATCATCTTCATCAAACATAGCATCCCCAAGCTTGTGGCTTGCATGTCATTAGCATCATGGATATTCAAAGAATTCATACTAAAAACATTGCAATCATGCTCATCATCCAAAGATTTAGTGCCAAACATTTTAATACATTCTTCTTCTAAAACTTTGGCACAATTATTGGAATCCTTATTTTCATGAAAGACATTAAAAAGATGAAGCATATGAGGCAACCTTATTTCCACTTTTTGTAGTTTTATTTTATAGACTAAACTAGTGATAAAACAAGAAACTAAAAGATTCGACTGCAAGATAAAGATATACCTTCAAGCGCTAACCTCCCCGGCAACGGCGCCAGAAAAGAGCTTGATGTCTACTACACAACCTTCTTCTTGTAGACGTTGTTGGGCCTCCAAGTGCAGAGGTTTGTAGGACAGTAGAAAATTTCCCTCAAGTGGATGACCTAAGGTTTCTCAATCGTGGGAGGCGTAGGATGAAGATGATCTCTCTCAAGCAACCCTGCAACCAAATAACAAAGAGTCTCTTGTGTCCCCAACACACCCAATACAATGGTAAATTGTATAGGTGCACTAGTTCAGCGAAGAGATGGTGACACAAGTGCAATATGGATGGTAGATATAGGTTGTTGTAATCTGAAAATATAAAAACAGCAAGGTAACTAATGATAAAAGTGAGCACAAATGGTATTGCAATGAGTTGAAACAAGGCCTAGGGTTCATACTTTCACTAGTGCAAGTCCTCTAAACAATAATAACATAATTGGATCATATAACTATCCCTCAACATGCAACAAAGAGTCACTCCAAAGTCACTAACAGCGGAGAACAAACGAAGAGATTATTGTAGGGTACGAAACCACCTCAAAGTTATCCTTTCTGATCGATCTATTCAAGAGTCCGTAGTAAAATAACATGAAGCTATTCTTTCCGTTCAATCTATCGTAGAGTTCGTACTAGAATAACACCTTAAGACACAAATCAACCAAAACCCTAATGTCACCTCAAGTATCCGTGGGTATGATTATACGATATGCATCACACAATCTCCGATTCATCTATTCAACCAACACAATGAACTTCAAAGAGTGCCCCAAAGTTTCTACCGGAGAGTCAAGACAAAAACGTGTGCCAACCCCTATGCATAAGTTCACGAGGTCACAAACTCGCAAGTTGATCACCAAAACATACATGAAGTGGATCACGTGATATCCCATTGTCACCACAGATAAGCACATGCAAGACATACATCAAGTGTTCTCAAGTCCTTAAAGACTCAATCCGATAAGACAACTTCAAAGGGAAAACTCAATCCATTAAAAGAGAGTGGAGGGGGAGAAACATCATAAGATCCAACTATAATAGCAAAGCTCGCGATACATCAAGATCGTGCGAATCAAGAACATGAGAGAGAGCGAGAGATCAAACACATAGCTACTGGCACATACCCTCATCCCCGAGAGTGAACTACTCCCTCCTCGTCATGGAGAGCACCGGGATGATGAAGATGGCAACCGGAGAGGGATTGCCCCCCTCTGGCAGGGTGCCGGAACGGGTCTAGATTGGTTTTCGGTGGCTACGGAGGCTTTTGGCGGCGGAACTCCCAATCTAGGTTTCTGTCTGGAAGTTTGGGTATATATAAGAGGTGTTGGAATCGGGAACAAGTCAGGGGGGTCTCTGGGCTGTCCACGAGGTAGGGAGGCGCGCCCCCCATCCTCGTGGGCAGACCGGGACTCTTCTGGCCCAACTCTTTTACTCCATGTCCTTCTTCTGGTCCAAAAATAAGTTTCGTGAAGTTTCAGGTTAATTGGACTCCGTTTGGTTTTCCTTTTCTGCGAAACTAAAAAACAAGGAAAAAACAGAAACTGGCACTGGGCTCTAGGTTAATAGGTTAGTCCCAAAAATCATATAAAATAGCATATAAATGCATATAAAACATCCAAGGTTGATAATATAATAGCATGGAACAATAAAAAATTATAGATACATTGGAGACGTATCAGTTGCTATAGTGATAGAAGCTTAAACACTTGTTTATGTGTTGCTTCGTAAGGGGCTAATTTGGATCCACATGTTTCATGCTATGGTTAGGTTTACCTTAATACTTCTTTTGTAGTTGTGGATGCTTGCAAGAGGGGTTAATCATAAGTGGGATGCTTGTCCAAGGAAGGGCAGTACCCAAGCACCGGTCCACCCACATATCAAATTATCAAAGTAACAAACGCGAATCGTATGAGCATGATGAAAACTAGCTTGACGATAATTCCCATATGTCCTTGGGAGCGTTTTCCTTTATATAAGAGTTTGTCCAGGCTTGCCCTTTGCTACAAAAAGGATTGGGCCACCTTACTGCACCTTGTTTACATTTGTTGCTTGTTACCCGTTACAAAACCTTATCTCAAAACTATTTGTTACCGATAATTTTAGTGCTTGCAGAGAATACCTTACTGAAAACTGCTTATCATTTCCTTCTGCTCCTCGTTGGGTTCGACACTCTTAATTATCGAAAGGACTACGATAGATCCAGTATACTTGTGGGTCATCAAGACTCTTTTCTGGCGCCTTTGCCGGGGAGTGGAGCGCCTTTGGTGAGTGGAATTTGGTAAGGAAAAATTTATATAGTGTGCTGAAATTTACTGTTACTTGTTACTATGGAAACTAATCCTTTGAGGGGCTTGTTCGGGGTATCTTCACCCCGACCAGTAGAGCAAAGAGTTGCTCCTCAACCTACTGAACCTACTGAAAATGTTTACTTTGAAATTCCTTCAGGTATGATAGAGAAATTGCTAACTTGTTCTTTTATAGGAGATGGAACATTACATCCCGATTTGCACCTAATCTATGTGGATGAAGTTTGTGGATTATTTAAGCTTGCAGGTATGCCCGAGGATGTTATCCAGAAGAAGTTCTTCCCTTTATATTTAAAGGGAAAGGCATTGACATGGTTTAGGCTATGGGATGATATTGGATCATGGAACTACAACCGATTGAAATTGGAATTTCATCAGAAGTTTTATCCTATGCATCTGGTTTATCGTGATCGTAATTATATATATATAATTTTTGGCCTCGCGAAGGAGAAAGCATCGCTCAAGCTTGGGGGAGGCTTAAGTCAATGTTATATTCATGCCCGAATCATGAGCTCTCAAGAGAAATTATTATTCAAAAATTTTATGCTCGGCTTTCTCTCAATAATTGCTACATGCTCGATACTTCTTGTACTGGTTCTTTTATGATGAAGACTATTGAATTCAAATGGGATTTATTGGAAAGAATTAAACACAAATCTGAAGATTGAGAACTCGACAAAGGTAAGGAGTCAGGTATAACACCTAAGTTTGATTGTGTTAGATCTTTTATGGATACTGATGCTTTTCGTGAATTTAACACTAAATATGGACTTGACTCTGAGATAGTAGCTTCATTCTGTGAATCATTTACTACTCGTGTTGATCTCCCTAAGGAGAAGTGGCTTAAATATCATCCTCCCATTGAAGTAAAAGTAGTTGAACCTATTAAAATTGAGGAAAAGACTATCACTTATAATGTTGATCCTATTGTTCATACCGCTTATATTAAAAAACCACCTTTCCCTGCTAGAATAAAGTATCATGCTAAACCTTCAACTGTGGTTCGTAAGAGTAATACTAGAACACCTACACCCCCTGATCAAATTAAAGTTGAACCTAGTATTGCTATGGTTAAAGATCTCTTGGTCGATAATATTGATGGGCATGTTATTTACTTCTGTGATGAAGCTGCTAGAATTGCTAGACCTAATACTAAAAATAAACATAGACCTGTTGTAGGCATGCCTGTTATTTCTGTTAAAATAGGAGATCACCATTATCATGGATTATGTGATATGGGTGCTAGTGCTAGTGCAATACCTCATTCTTTATATAAAGAAATTATGCATGATATTGCACCTGCTGAGATAGAAGATATTGATGTTACTATTAAGCTTGCCAATAGAGATACTATTTCACCAGTTGGGATTGTTAGAGATGTTGAAGTCTTGTGTGGGAAAGTTAAATATCCTACTTATTTTCTTGTTCTTGGTTCCCCACAAGATGACTTTTGTCCCATATTTGGTAGAACCTTCTTGAATACTGTTAATGCTAAGATAGACTGCAAAAAGGATGTTGTTACTATTGGTTTAGGGGATATGTCTCATGATTTTAATTTTGCTAAATTTCGTAGCCAACCGCATGATAAAGAATTTCCTAGTAAAGATGAAATTATTGGTCTTGCTTCTATTGTTGTGCCTCATAACGATCCTTTAGAACAATATTTGCTAGACCATGAAAATGATATGTTTATGAATGAAAGAAGGGAAATAGATGAAGTATTCTTTAAGCAGGGACCTATTTTGAAACACAACTTGTCTGTTGAAATTCTAGGGGATCCTCCTCCACCCAAGGGTGATTCCGTGTGTGAGCTTAAACCATTACCTGATACTCTTAAATATGCTTATCTTGATGAAAAGAAGATATATCCTATTATTATTAGTGCTAACCTTTCAGAGCGGGAAGAAGAGAGATTATTGAAAACTCTGAAGAAGCACCGTGATGATCTTAAGGGCATTAGTCCCACTCTATGCCAGCACAAAATAAAACTGGAGAAAGATGTTAAACCGGTTGTTGATCACCAAGGACGGTTAAATCCTAAGATGAAAGAAGTGGTAAGAAATGAAATACTAAAGCTTCTGGAGGCAGGTATAATTTATCCTGTTGGTGATAGTCAGTGGGTAAGTCCTGTCCATTGTGTCCCTAAGAAGGGAGGTATTATCGTTGTTCCTAATGATAAAGATGAATTGATTCCACAAAGAATTGTTACAGGTTATAGAATGGTAATTGATTTCTGCAAATTAAATAAAGCCACTAGAAAAGATCATTACTCTTTACCTTTTATTGATCAAATGCAAGAAAGATTATCCAAACATACACATTTTTGCTTTCTAGATGGTTATTCTGGTTTCCCTCAAATACCTGTGTCAAAAGAGGATCAGGAAAAGACCACTTTTACTTGCCCTTTCGGTACCTTTGCTTATAGACGTATGCCTTTTGGTTTATGTTGTTGGGGAACATAGTAATTTCAAAAAAATTCCTACACACACGTAAGATCATGGTGATGTATAACAACGAGAGGGGAGAGTGTCGTCCATGTACCCTCGTAGACCGTAAGCGGAAGCGTTATGACAACGCGGTTGATGTAGTCGTACGTCTTCATGATCGACCGATCCTAGTACCGAACGTACGACACCTCCGCGATCTGCACACATTCAGCTCTGTGACGTCCCATGAACTCACGATCCAGTAGAGCTTCATGGGAGAGTTCTGTCAGCATGACGGCGTGATGATGGTGTTGATGAAGCTATCGATACAGGGCTTCGCCTAAGCACCGCTACGATATGACCGAGGTGGATTATGGTGGAGGGGGGCACCGCACCCGGCTAAAATATCAATGATCAACTTGTGTGTCATGGGGTGCCCCCTGCCCCGTATATAAAGGAGCAAGGGGGGAGGCCGGCCGGCCCTAGGAGGGTGCGCCAAGAGGAGAAGTCCTCCTCCTAGTGGGAGTAGGACTCCCCTTTCCTAGTCCCACTAGGCGGGGGAAGGAAGGAGTGGGAGAGGGGAAACGCAAGGGGGGCGCCCCCCCCCCTTCCTTGTCCTATTCGGACTCAAGGGGAGGGGGCGTGCAGCCTGCCATGGCCGGCCCCTCTCTCTCTCCACTAGGGCCCATTAGTCCCTGGGGGGTTCCGGTAACCCCTCAGGCACTCCGGTTTTCTCCTTAGATCACCAGAAACCCTTCCGATGTCCGAATGTAGCCATCCAATATATCAATCTTTATGTCTTGACTATTTCGAGGCTCCTCGTCATGTCCGTGGTCACATCCGGGACTCTGAACTACCTTCGATACATCAAAACACATAAACTCACAATACCAATCGTCACAGAATGTTAAGCGTGCGGACCCTACGTGTTCGAGAACTATGTAGACATGACCGAGACTCATATCCGGTCAATAACCAATAGTGGAACCTGGATGCTCATATTGGTTCCTACATATTCTACGAAGATCTTTATCGGTCAAACCGCATAACAACATACGTTGTTCCCTTTGTCATCGGTATGTTACTTGCCCGAGATTCGAACGTCGGTATCTCAATACCTAGTTCAATCTCGTTACCGGCAAGTCTCTTTACTCGTTCCTTAATACATCATTCCGCAACTAACTCATTAGTTGCATTGCTTGCAAGGCTTATAGTGATGTGTATTACCGAGAGGGCCTAGAGATACCTCTCCGACCATCGGAGTGACAAATCCTAATCTTGATCTATGCCAACTCAACAAGTACCATCAAAGACACCTGTAGAGTACCTTTATAATCACCCAGTTACATTGTGACGTTTGGTAGCACACAAAGTGTTCCTCCGGTACTCTGGAGTTGCATGATCTCATAGTCATAGGAACATGTATAAGTCATAAAGAAAGCAATAGCAATATACTAAACGATCATCGTGCTAAGCTAACGGAATGGGTCAGGTCAATCACATCATTCTCTAATGATGTGATCCCGTTAATCAAATGAAAACTCATGTCTATGGTTAGGAAACTCAACCATCTTTGATTCAACGAACCAGTCAAGTACAGGCATACTAGTGACACTTTGTGGCAAATGCTAACATGATTCGGACGGACTTAAGCATCGCTACGGGTGAGAAAGTCTCATCGTAGTCAACTCCTTGAACTTGTTGAAAACCTTTTGCAACAAGTCGAGCTTTGTAGACAGTAACATTACCGTCAGTGTTAGTCTTCTTCTTGAAGATCCATTTATTCTCAATGGCTTGCCAATCATCGGTCAAGTCAACCAAAGTCCACACTTTGTTCTCATACATGGATCCCATCTCAGATTTCATGGCCTCATGCCATTTTGCGGAATCTGGGCTCACATCGCTTCCACATAGTTCGTAGGTTCGTCATGGTCAAGTAACATGACCTCCAGAACAGGATTACGGTACCACTCTAGTGCGGATCTTACTCTGCTTGACCAACGAGGTTCGGTAGTAACTTGATCTGAAGTTACATGATCATCATCATTAGCTTCCTTACTAATTGGTGTAGGAGTCACAGGAACAGATTTCTGTGATGAACTACTTTCCAATAAGGGAGCAGGTATAGTTACCTCATCAAGTTCTACTTTCCTCCCACTCACTTCTTTCGAGAGAAACTCCTTCTCTAGAAAGATTCCGAATTTAGCAACAAAAGTGTTGCCTTCGGATCTGTGATAGAAGGTGTATCCAATAGTTTCCTTTGGATATCCTATGAAGACACATTTCTCCGATTTGGGTTCGAGCTTATTAGGTTGAAGCTTTTTCACATAAGCATCGCAACTCCAAACTTTAAGAAACGACAACTTTGGTTTCTAGCCAAACCACAGTTCATTGGGCATCGTCTCAACGGATTTAGATGGTGCCCTATTTAACGTGAATGTAGCCGTCTCGAAAGCATAACCCCAAAATAATAGTAGTAAATCAGTAAGAGACACAATAGATCGCACCATATCTAGTAAAGTACAATTACGATGTTCGAACACACCATTACGCTATGGTGTTCTGGGTGGCGTGAGTTGCGAAACTATTATGCATTGTTTCAAATGAAGAACAAACTCGTAACTCAAATATTCTCCTCCACGATCAGATCGTAGAAACTTTATTTTCTTGTTACGATGATTTTCCACTTCATTCTGCAATTCTTTGAACTTTTCAAATGATTTAGATTTATGTTTCATCAAGTAGATATACCCATATCTGCTCAAATCATTTGTGAAGGTGAGAAAATAACGATACCCGCCGCGAGCCTCTATATTCATCGGACCACATACATCAGTATGTATGATTTCCAACAAATTTGTTGCTTGCTCCATTGTTCCGGAGAACGACGTTTTAGTCATCTTGCCCATGAGACATGGTTTGCAAGTACCAAGTGTTTCATAATCAAGTGATTCCAAAAGTCCATCAGAATGGAGTTTCTTCATGCGCTTTACACCAATATGACCTAAATGGCAGTGCCACAAATAAGTTGCACTATCATTATCAACTTTGTATCTTTTGGCTTCAACATTATGAATATGTGTATCACTACTATCGAGATTCATCAAAAATAGACCACTCTTCAAGGGTGCATGACCATAAAAGATATTACTCATATAAATAGATCCGCCATTATTCTCAGATTTAAATGAATAACCGTCTCGCATCAAACAAGATCCAGATATAATGTTCATGCTCAACGCTGGCACCAAATAACAACTATTTAGGTCTAAAACTAATCCCGAAGGTAGATGTATAGGTAGCGTGCCGACCGCGATCACATCGACTTTGGAACCATTTCCCACGCGTATGGTCACCTCGTCCTTAGCCAATCTTCACTTAATTTGTAGTCTCTGTTTCGAGTTGCAGATATTAGCAACAGAACCAGTATCAAATACCCAGGTGCTATTGCGAGCATTAGTAAGGTACACATCAATAACATGTATATCACATATACCTTTGTTCACCTTGCCATCCTTCTTATCCGCCAAATATTTGTTCACCTTTGCAATAGAAGCATTCAGTCTCACGCTTAGGTCCAGACTTGGGCTTCTTCACTTGAGCAGCAACTTGCTTGCCGTTCTTCTTGAAGTTCCCCTTCTTCCCTGTACCCTTTTTCTTGAAACTGGTGGTCTTGTTGACCATCAACACTTGATGCTCCTTCTTGATTTCTACCTCCGCAGCTTTTAGAATCGCAAAGAGCTCGGGAATAGTCTTATCCATCCCTTGCATATTCTAGTTCATCACGAAGCTCTTGTAGCTTGGTGGCAGTGATTGAAGAATTCTGTTAATGACACTATCATCCGGAAGATTAGCTCCCAGTTGAATCAAGTGATTGTAGTACCCAGACATTCTGAGTATATGTTCACTGATAGAACTATTCTCCTCCGTTTTACAGCTATAGAACTTATTGGAGGCCTCATATCTCTCAAGCCGGGCATTTGCTTGAAATATTAACTTCAACTCCTGGAACATCTCATATGCTCCATGACGTTCAAAACGTCGTTGAAGTCCCGGTTCTAAGCCGTAAAGCATGGCACACTGAACTATCGAGTAGTCATCAACACGCGACTGCCAGGCATTCACAATGTCTGCAGTTGCTGGCGCGGGTGGTACACCTAGCGGTGCTTCTAGGACGTAATTCTTCTGTGCAGCAATGAGGATAATCCTCAAGTTATGGACCCAGTCCGTGTAATTGTTACCATCATCTTTCAACTTTGCTTTCTCAAGGCACGCATTAAAATTCAACGAAACAACAGCACGGGCCATCTATCTACAACAACATAGACATGCAAAATACTATCTGGTACTAAGTTCATGATAAATTAAAGTTCAATTAATCAAATTACTTTAAGAACTCCCACTTAGACAGACATCCCTCTAATCATCTAAGTGATCACGTGATCCACATCAACTAAACCATGTCCGATCATCACGTGAGATGGAGTAGTTTTCAATGGTGAACATCACTATGTTGCTCATATCTACTATATGATTCATGCTCGACCTTTCGGTCTCCAGTGTTTCGAGGCCATATCTGCATATGCTAGGCTCGTCAAGTTTAACCCGGGTATTCTGCATGTGCAAAACTGGCTTGCACCCGTTGTATGTGAACGTAGAGCTTATCACACCCGATCATCACGTGGTGCCTCGGCACGACGAACTTTCGCAATGGTGCATACTCAGGGAGAACACTTATACCTTGAAATTTAGTGAGAGATCATCTTATAATGCTACCATCGGTCTGAGCAAAATAAGGTGCATAAAATATAAACATGACATGCAATCAATATAAGTGATATGATATGACCATCGTCATCTTGTGCCTTCTATCTCTGTCTCCAAAGCACTGTCATGATCACCATCATCACCGGCGCGACACCTTGATCTTCATCATAGCATCGTTGTCGTCTCGCCATCTATTGCTTCTACGACTATCGCTACCGCTTAGTGACAAAGTAAAGCAATTACATGGCGATTGCATTTCATACAATAAAGCGACAACCATATGGCTCCTGCCAGTTGCCGATAACTTTGTTACAAAACATGATCATCTCATACAACAAAATTTAGCATCATATCTTGACCATATCACATCACAACATGGCCTGCAAAAACAAGTTAGACGTCCTCTACTTCGTTGTTGCAAGTTTTACGTGGCGGCTACGGGCTGAGCAAGAACCGTTCTTACCTATGCATCAAAAACCACAACGCGGTATAGTGATTGCTTTTTGATCTTCAGAAAGAACCATGTTCATTGAATCCGATTCAACTAAAGCTGGAGAAACAGACACCCATTAACCATCTATGTGCGAAGCATGTCGGTAGAACCAGTCTCGTGTAAGCGTACGCGTAATGTCGGTCTGGGCCGCTGCATCCAACAATGCCGCTGAATCAAGAATCAACTAGTGATGGCAAGCAATATGTATATACCCACGCCCACAACTCCTTTGTGTTCTACTCATGCATATAACATCTACGCATAAACCTGGCTCGGATGCCACTGTTGGGGAACATAGTAATCTCAAAAAAATTCCTACGCACACGTAAGATCATGGTGATGCATAGCAACGAGAGGGGAGAGTGTCCTCCACGTACCCTCGTAGACCGTCAGCGGAAGCGTTATGACAACGCGGTTGATGTAGTCATATGTCTTCACGATCAACCAATCCTAGTACCGAATGTATGGCACCTTGCTACCTCTTGAGCATGCGTTGGTTTTCCCTTGAAGAGGAAAGGGTGATGCAGCAAAGCAGTGTAAGTATTTCCCTCGGTTTTTGAGAACCAAGGTATCAATCCAGTAGGAGACCACGCGCGAGTCACCTCGTACCTACACAAACAAATAAGAACCTCGCAACCAACACGATAAAAGGGTTGTCAATCCTTTCATGGCCACTTGCAAGAGTGAGGTCTGATAGAGATAATGATAATAAGATAAATATTTTTGGTATTTTTATGATATAGATTGAAAGTAAAGATTGCAAAATAAAATAGATTGGAAACTTGTATGATGGAAAATAGACCCGGGGGCCATATGTTTCACTAGTGGCTTCTCTCAAGATAGCATAAGTATTACGATGGGTGAACAAATTACTATCGAGCAATTGATAGAAAAGTGAATAATTATGAGATTATCTAGGTATGATCATGCATATAGGCATCACGTCCGTGACAAGTAGACCGACTCCTGCCTGCATCTACTACTATTACTCCACACATCGACCGCTATCCAGCATGCATCTAGAGTATTAAGTTCATAAGAACGAAGTAAAGCTTTAAGCAAGATGACATGATGTAGAGGGATAAAGTCATGCAATATGATATAAACTCCATCTTTTTATCCTCGATGGCAACAATACAATATGTGTTGTTTCCCTTTCTGTCACTGGGATAGAGCACCGCAAGATTGAACCCAAAGCTAAGCACTTCTCCCATTACAAAAAAGATCAATCTAGTAGGCCAAACCAAACTGATAATTCGAAGAGACTTGCAAAGATAACCAATCATACATAAAAGAATTCAGAGAATATTCAAATATTGTTCATAGATAGTCTTGGTCATAAACCTACAATTCATGGATCTCAACAAACACACCGCAAAAGAAGATTACATCGAATAGATCTCTAAGAGAATCGAGGAGAACTTTGTATTGAGATAAAAAGAGAGAGAAGAAGCCATCTAGCTAATAACTATGGACCCGAAGGTCTGAGGTAAACTACTCACACATCATTGGAGGGGCCATGGAGTTGATGTAGAGGAACTCCGTGATCAATTCCCCCTCCGGTGGAGCTCTGGAAAAGGCCCCAAGATGGGATCTCTTGGGTACAGAAGGTTGCGGCGGTGGAAATAGGGTTTCGTGGTGCTCCTGGATGTTTTCAGGGTACGTAGGTATATATAGGAGGAAGAAGTAGGTCAGTGGAGCCACGAGGGGCCCACAAGGGGGAGGGCGCGCCCAGGGGGGTAGGCGCACCTCCTGCCTCATGGCCTCCTCATTGGTTGCTTGACATCCACTCCAAGTCCTCTGGATCACGTTTGTTCCAAAAATCACGCTCCCGAAGGTTTCATTCCGTTTGGACTCCGTTTGATATTCCTTTTCTGCGAAACACTGAAATAGGCAAAAAAACAACAATTTGGGCCGGGCCTCCGGTAAATATGTTAGTCCCAAAAATAATATAGAAGTGTATAAATAAGCCCATTAAACATCCAAAATAGAATATATAATAGCATGGAACAATCAAAAATTATATATACGTTGGAGACGTATCAGCATCCCCAAGCTTAATTCCTGCTCGTCCTCGAGTAGGTAAATGATAAAAATAGAATTTTTGATGTGGAATGCTTTCTAGAATATTCTTCAATGTATTTTTCTCTATTGTGGCATGAATGTTTAGATCCGAAAGATTCAAGATAAAAAGTTTATTGTTGACATAAAAATAGTAATACTCCAAGTATGCTAATCAAGCAATTATGTCTTATCAAATACCATAGCCAAAGAAAACTTCTCCCTACAAAGTCATATAGTTTGGCCATGTTTCATTTTCGTCACACAAAATGCTCTCGTCATGCACAACCCCGATGACAAGCCAAGCAATTGTTTCATACTTAGCCTTTTCAAACTCTTTCAACTTTTAGGCAATATATGAACGCGAGCCATGGACATAGCACTATGGGTGGAATAGAATATGATGATTGAGGTTGTGTGAGAAGACAAAAAGGGAGAAAGTCTCACATTGATGCGGCTAATCAATGGGCTATGGAGATGCCCGCCGATTGATGTCAATGTAAGGAGTAGGGATTGCCATGCAACAGATGCATGATGACCCACAAGTATAGGGGATCTATCGTAGTCCTTCCTATAAGTAAGAGTGTCGAACCCAACGAGGAGCATAAGGATATGATAAGCGGTTTTCAGCAAGGTATTGTCTGCAAGCACTGAAATTATAGGTAACAGATAGTTTTGTGATAAGATAATTGGTAACGAGCAACAAGTAACAAAAGTAAATAAAGTGCAGCAAGGTGGCTCAATCCTTTTTGTAGCAAAGGACAAGCCTGGACAAATTCTTATATAGATAAAATCGCTCCCGAGGACACATGGGAATATCGTCAAGCTAGGTTTCATCACGATCATATGATTCGCATTCGGTACTTTGATAGTCTGGTATCTGGGTGGACCGGTGCTTGGGTACTGTCCTTACTTGGACAAGCATCCCACTTATGATTAACCTCTATTGCAAACATCCGCAACTACAACAAAAGTATTAAGGGAAACCTAACCATAGCATGAAACATATTGATCCAAATCAGCCCCTTACGAAGCAACACATAAACTAGGGTTTAAGCTTCTGTCACTCTAGCAACCCATCATCTACTTATTACTTCCCAATGCCTTCCTCTAGGCCCAAAATAATGGTGAAGTGTCATGTAGTCGACGTTCACATAACACCACTAGAGGAGAGACAACATACATCTCATCAAAATATCGAATGAATACCAAATTCACATGACTACTAATAGCAAGACTTCTCCCATGTCCTCGGGAACAAACGTAACTACTCACAAAGCATATTCATGTTCATAATCAAAGGGGTATTGAGGGAGTCCTGGATTAGGGGGTCTCCGGACAGCCGGACTATATCCTTTGGCCAGACTGTTGGACTATGAAGATACAAGATTGAAGACTTTGTCCCGTGTCCGGATGGGACTCTACTTGGCGTGGAAGGCAAGCTAGGCAATACGGATATGTATATCTCCTCCTTTGTAACTGACCTCGTGTAACCCTAGCCTCCTCCGGTGTCTATATAAACCAGAGGGTTTTAGTCCGTAGGACAATCTACAATCATACCATAGGCTAGCTTCTAGGGTTTAGCCTCTCTGATCTCGTGGTAGATCAACTCTTGTAATACTCATATCATCAAGAACAATCAAGTAGGACGTAGGGTATTACCTCCATCAAGAGGGTCCAAACCTGGGTAAACATCGTGTCCCATGCCTCCTATTACCATTCGCCTTAGACGCATAGTTCGGGACCCACTACCCTAGATCCGCTGGTTTTGACACCGACATTGGTGCTTTCATTGAGAGTTCCACTGTGTCGTCACCATAAGGCTTGATGGCTCCTTCGATCATTGCTAGCGATGTGGTCCAGGGTGAGGTTTTCCTCCCCGGACAGATCTTCGTATTCAGCAGCTTCGCACTGCGGGCCAATTCGCTTGGCCATCTGGAACAGATCGAGAGCTACACCCTGGCCATCAGGTCAGATTTGAAAATTTGAACTACCCGGCCGACGTTTGCGGAGACTTGATCTTCGACGGATTCGAGCCCATGTCGGACGCGCCGCACAGTCACGATGAGCATGACGTAACTCTGTCGTCGGACAATATTCGGGAGATCGCATCTGAACTACTCCGGCAATCGATCTGGAGCAAATTGCGTCATCCGAGAGCGGAGGGATAGACCCCACCATGGAGGCCGCACTCTCAGTGGCGATAGAGCCTGATACTGACTTCACCCCTTTCGAGAGCCACATCGCCGAACCACTGGATTCATCTCCGGCCACGGACTCCGAGCCACCTACATCCATGCCCGTCGAATCCGACTGGGCGCCGCTCATGGAGTTCACCTCCACGGATATCTTTCAGCACTCACCTTTCGGAGATGTGCTAAATTCATTAAGGTCTCTCTCCCTGTCAGGAGAACCTTGGCCGAACTATGTCCGGCTAGAATGGGATGCGGACGACGAAGAAATTCGCTGCCCACCCACCACCCGCTTAGTAGCCACTGTCGACGGCTTAACCGACATGCTCGACTTCGACTCCGAAGACATCGAAGTTATGGACGATGATGCAGGAGACGAACAGGAACCACCGCCCACAGGGCACCGGAACACCACTTCATCACATGACGTATGCATGGTAGATACACCCAGAGAGGGCAATGGCAAAGAGACAATGGAGGATGCACCCTCCAAGCAACCCAAGCGCCGATGTCAGTGGCGCCGCTCTAAGTCCCGCCATAGCAAAAACAGTGATAACAGCGCAAGAGGAAATAACAGTCCACTCGACTCTGGAAGAGACGACAACTGCACCACCCCGGTGGCAGAGCACGATCAAGACACAAACTACGAACATAGTAAGGATCCGATGTCCGAACATGGCGACGCCAAGGATAAGCCTCATCAAACCCCGTCGGGGGAGGAAAACAGTCCGGACAAAGATGCACACATCATCCCGGAAACGCACCTGGAGCAAGAGAACCTCCGCGGAAGGCTTATTGCCACAGCGAGGAGCCTGAAGAAACAGAAGCAAAGGCTTAAGGCCGCACAAGATACCCTCAACAGCAGGTGGAACAAAGTATGGTGGAAGTTACCACACAAATAGCTATCCAAAGCGCAAGCTATTACCGGAATTCAGCGATGAGGCCTTAGAGGCCACACAGCCGAAGAATGATACGGCCAATCGGCCGAATCCACCACCTTGTGAGCGTGATAGAGCGGCTAACAAAGTCGCGCATAAGTCAACAGACGATCTCCGTGAGAAATTGCGCCAAAAATCCGGCGTGGCCAAATCCATCTATGGATCTCGGAAGCGCACTCCGGTACAAAATCAAAACCGAATACTACAACCGTCTGAACACCATGGCACATCCCAATACAGGGGTGCCGCACACCCCTTATGTTTCACTGATGAGGTGCTGGATCACGAATTCCCAGAGGGATTCAAACCGGTGAACATAGAGGCGTACGACGGGACCACAGACCCTGGAGTCTGGATAGAGGACTTTATCCTCCATATTCATATGGCTCGTGGAGACGATCTCCATGCCATTAAATACTTGCCCCTCAAGCTTAAAGGGCCAGCTCGGCACTGGCTGAAAAGCCTCCCCGAAAACTCAATTGGAAGTTGGGAGGAGCTTGAGGACGCTTTTCGGACTAATTTTCAAGGGACTTATGCCCGACCTCCGGATGCAGACGATTTAAGTCATATTATACAACAGTCCAGAGAGTCCGCCCAAATGCTTTGGAACAGGTTCCTCACCAAGAAGAACCAAATCGTCGACTGTCTAGACGCCGAAGCCTTAGCAGCTTTTAAACATAGCGTCCGAGACGAATGGCTCGCCAGACACCTCGGCCAAGAAAAACCAAGAACAATGGCAGCCCTAACAAGCCTCATGACCCGCTTTTGTGTGGGCGAGGACAGCTGGTTGGCCCTTAGCAGCACCAGCGACCCAAGCACATCCGTAGTCAGGGATGGCAATGGTAAACCACGATGTAACAAAAACAAGCGTCGAAATAAAGAAGGTAGCCCGATAACACGGCGGTAAACGCCGGATTCAGGGGCTCTCGACCAGGTCAGCCTGAAAAGCCTTTCAAAGGCAGCAGAGAAGAACAATCTGGCCTAAACAAAATTCTTGACAAACTCTGTCAGATTCACGGCACCCCAGACAAACTTGCAAATCATACCACAGAGAATGTTGGGTCTTCAAGCAAGCCGGTAAGCTAAACGCTGAACACAAAGGGGAAGAGACACCAAGCAAAGACGAGGATGAACCTCGCCAGCAAAGTGCTGGAGGACAGAAAAAGTTCCCACCAGAGGTTAAAATGGTAAACGTGATCCATGTGATGAAGAGGAGAAGCAAGCATGCACTCTGAGACACACGCGCCATAGAGCCCGTCACCCCTAGGTCCAACCCCAGGTTGGCCTGCCCGATCACTTTTGATCGTAGGGATCACACGACAAATATCCGGCACGAAGGACTGGCGGCCCTGGTGTTAGACCCAATAATAAACGGGTAACATTTCACACGAGTCCTCATGGACGGCGGCAGTGATCTAAATCTGATATATCAGGACAGAGTCCGCAAAATGGGGATAGACCCGACACAAATAAGCCATAGTAATACTACCTTCAAGGGAGTAATACCAGGCCAAGAGGCCCGCTGTATGGGCTCTCTACTAGTAGAGGTAGTATTCGGTTCTCCCGACAACTTCCAAAGCGAAAGGTTAACTTTTCACATCGCTCCATTCCGAAGTGATTATCAAGCACTACTCGGAAGAGCGGCTTTCGCTCGTTTTAACCCAATACCGCATTATGCTTTTCTCAAGCTTAAGATGCCCGGTCCGCGTGGCATCATCTCAGTTAGCGAAAATACCGAATGTTTCTTACGTATGGAAGAGGATGTGGCGGCTCTAACAGCCGCAAACTAGACGGCCTCACCAATCGGAGTAAATGGCAGGTCGTCAAGACCACGGACATGGTTAAACGAATCCGGCGTTCCATCATATATACATGAGATTGGTTTCATGATCAAACCCTCATAAACAATACCAGGGGCTTCCCGCGTGTAATCAGGGCCAGCCCAGCTCAACTTGGCTTCTCTTGAATTTTGATAGTTCATTGATAATAACCAATTCTTCTTTTTTTTGGCACGGCAACTTTCACCTAAGTTCTTTCCTTTTACAGATGACAATCGTGCTACACCCGTCTAGGACACGGCACAATGGAGAGACAGGCGCAGACGTGCAGCAGGGACCCACCCAAAGTTTCTTTTTAGATTAAGACCCTGCGTAAACCTTTTTTTACTGTCTCTTGTTGCTCACATCCTCCGGATACTCCACACAACCGAGAAGGATGCTGGCGTTATTGGCATGTGACCACGTCAGGATTTTGCACGTACCTGGACACATGGGGTTTCTTATTAAGGGCATTGTTTAGCCCAGTATATGTTATAAAGACCAAACACCTTAGGGAGTGTTCGGCGTCGCGAGTTTGGCCCTATATGCATCAGCTCCAAATCATGTCTTTGGTCAAATGTTGGGTTTGCCCAGCTCCCATGTTTTGGTACCTTACATTCCGTTATATCGGCTAAGGTAGCACTGGGAGAACTATTGCGATTGTGCCCTGGTTCATCTGGATGAGCACCTCAGTAGAGAAAGCCAAAAACTGACTGTCATGATACAACGAGAGACTGGTCAACCACTCGATGACTCATCGGAATCTTCGGTATTCCTCCACATTAATGAAGGGCCGTTTCTCGGTCATGTACGTATGCGCCCCGTATTTAGACGAGGGCAGAAGTACCAGGGGCTATATAGTAGCCCCATCGTCAAACTCCTATGGCTAAGTGAAAGTGTTAAAGCAATATAGTTCGATTGCCTCGTTCGCTGTGCTATCACCTCCTTAATGGACCAAGACATTGGATCAAGTGTGGATATGCATTTTCTGCGAACACCCCCGCATTATATGCATGGGGCGGAAGCCGACGACTACAAACTTTCAGGTTATATACATATATACATAAACGGCCGCACAGGAGGCATCATAGTACTTTCGGGCAAAAGTATAAATACAACCTTGATAATTCAATAAAACATTGTTTTTACAATGGGAATACATGTCACTAGAACATAATATTCTTCGAGCACTGAGCCTCTATCGAATGAGCGCCTTCAAGAACTTCTTCAAAGTAGTGCTCGGCAGCCACTCGGCCTACGGCCGAACCCTGTGTCGCAACAGTGGTGGCCTCCATCTCCGCCCAGTACGTCTTGACACGGGCAAACTCCATCCGTGCACCCTCTATGCACGTTGATCTCTTTACAGCATCGATGCGTGGCACATCACCAAGGAATTGTTGCAGTAAACCAAAGTAGCTATTCGGCCTTGGCCCTCCCGGCCACAGGTGATCCACAACGGACCTCATGGCAAGTCCAGACAACCTATGGAGCTCGGCCCACTCGGTCATTCGCTCATTCAATAGCAGCGGACGGACTGGAGTGTGAAACTGTGACCAGAACAGCTTTTCCACTTTGGAACCTTTCTGATCCTTCAAGTATCCGGCCGTCCCGGGGGGTTCCGGTAACCCCTCCGGCACTCCGGTTTTCTCTCAGATCACCCGAAACCCTTCCGGTGTCCGAATGTAGCCGTCCAATATATCAATATTTATGTCTCGACCATTTGAGACTCCTCTTCATGTCCGTGATCACATCCGGGACTCCTAACTACCTTCTGTACATCAAAACACATAAACTCATAATACCGATCGTCACCGAATGTTAAGCGTGCGGACCCTACGGGTTCGAGAACTATGTAGACATGACTGAGACTCATCTCCGGTCAATAACCAATAGCGGAACCTGGATGCTCATATTGGTTCCTACATATTCTATGAAGATCTTTATCGGTCAAACCGCATAACGACATATGTTGTTCCCTTTGTCATCGATATGTTCCCTCTGTTTGTCTATGTATTCACACATGTATCAAGTTTCCGGTTAATACAATTCTAGCTTGAATAATAAACATTTATCATGATATAAGGAAGTATAAATAAAAACTTTATTATTGCCTCTAGAGCATATTTCCTTCATATGTAATGCACCTACTACCTTCCAAAGATGTATGACTACTATATTCTCTGACTTCTGTGAAAAGATTGTTGAGGTTTTCATGGATGATTTTTCCGTATATGGAACTTCTTTTAATGATTGCTTAAGCAACCTTGATCAAGTTTTGCAGAGACATGAAGAAACTAATCTTGTCTTGAATTGGGAGAAGTGCCACTTTATGGTTAATGAAGGTATTGTCTCGGGGCATAAAGTTTCTGAAAGAGATATTGAAGTTGATAAAGCTAAAGTTGATGCTATTGAAAAGATGTCGTGTCCTAAGGACATTAAAGGTATAAGAAGTTTCCTTGGTCATGCCGGTTTTTATAGGAGGTTCATTAAAGACTTCTCAAAAATTTCTAGGCCTCTGACTAATCTATTACAAAAAGATGTTCCTTTTGTCTTTGATGATGATTGTGTAGAAGAATTTGAAATACTTAAGAAAGCCTTGATTTTTGCACCTATTGTTAAGCCCCCTGATTTGAATTCACCCTTTGAAATTATGTGTGATGCTATTGATTATGTTGTAGGTGTTGTTATAGGACAAAGAGTTGATAAGAAATAAAATCTTATCCAATATGCTAGTAAAACTCTAGACAGTGCCCAGAGAAATTATGCTACTATTGAAAAAGAATTTTTAGCAGTTGTATTTGCTTGTGATAAGTTCAGACCTTATATTGTTGATTCTAAAGTTATTGTTCACATTGATCATGATGCTATTAAATATCTTATGGAAAAGAAAGATGCTAAACCTAGACTTATTATATGGGTTCTCCTACTACAAGAATTTGATTTGCATATTATTGATAGAAAGGGAGCTGAGAACCCCATTGCAGACAACTTGTCTAGGTTAGAAAATGTTCTTGATGACTCACTACCTATAGATGATAGCTTTCCTGATGAAAAATTAGCTGTCATAAATGCTTCTCGTACTGCTCCATGGTATGTTTATTATGCTAATTACATTGTTGCTAAATTTATACCACCTAGTTTCACATACCAGCAAAAGAAAAAAATTCTATGACTTCAGACATTACTTCTGGGATGACCCACACCTTTATAAAGAAGGAGTAGATGGTGTTATTAGACTTTGTGTACCTGAGCATGAACAGGAACAGATCCCACACAAGTGTCACTCTAAGGCTTATGGAGGACACCACGCTGGAGATAGAACTGCACATAAGGTATTGCAATCCAGTTTTTATTGGCCTACTCTTTTCAAGGATGCCCGTAAGTTTGTCTTGTCTTGTGATGAATGTCAAAGAATTGGTAATATTAGTACATGTCAAGAAATGCCTATGAATTATTCACTTGTTATTGAACCATTTGATGTTTGGAGCTTTGATTATATGGGACCATTTCCTTCCTCTAATGGGTATACACATATTTTAGTTGTTGTTGATTATGTTACTAAGTGGGTAGAAGCTATTCCAACTAGTAGTGCTAATAAAACACCTCTACTAAGATGCTTAAAGAAGTTATTTTTCCTAGGTTTGGAGTCCCTAGATACTTAATGTAGCGACCAGACCTCAAACGGTCCAATCTCTATGCTCAGGTGTCATCCCTGGATCAGTAATGCTGACACCACACAGTACTTGAAGGATTTATAATAGAGTAGCAATCACACACTTATTACATCGAGTGTCTCAATAGAGAACTTATTACAATAAATATGGCTTAAGGCCATCTAATAACGATAACAGCGGAAGGCTTAGAAGATAAGCGAGTCCATCAACTCCAACGGCATCACTGAGTATAGAACCACGACCTAAAAACTCCTTAATCGTCGTCTAAAAAGTCTGCAACATTAACGTTGCAGCCCGAAACGGGTCAGCACATGGAATATGCTGGCAAGGTAACACATAGAGAGTAATGGAATGAAACAACTATACTATATGCATATATGGCTGGTGGAAGGCTCTATGGTTACAGTTTTACGTAAAGCCAATTTTTCCCTACTACAAAGGAATAAATTTGTTTAGCTATCACGGTGGTTGTTAAACATTGAGAATGGTTGACATCATTCTCAATCCCAATTAAGCATCATCATTAACAAAACCCAACAAAATTAAATTAGAGAGTAACATGTTGAGATTCACATGATAATCCAAGTACTAGATACTCAAGTTGTCCATAACCGGGGACACGGCTAACCATGATTAGTTTATACACTCTGCAGAGGTTTGCACACTTTTCCCCATAAGACTCGATCGCCTCCGTTTGGTTTCTCGCACTACATGGTGTTTGAGAAGACGGATGACCGAGACATAGTCTTTCAGAAGCGCTAGCACCTTACGATGGATAGACCGTTACACCTACTTTCCCCTACATCTACTAGTCTACCCTGTAAGAGTTCGCACGACTTAATCAACTATGCTAGAGCCCATAATAGCTTGTGGCTGCACACGGAAGTTTCTAGTATGAAAAATCTCATGATCCCTTTGGGCCTGGGTGGCGGTCCATAAAGAAAAACAGGCAATCCTGGAATACCCAGGTACCTCAATCCACCCAGATGTGTGTTTAAGTTGCCACCTTAGATAAACCATTAATTAACAAACTCACATCTGTCATGGATATCACTCACCCAATCCACGTCTACTAGCATAGCATGGCATAAAGGCAAACGTAGAAGTAACTCCCAAAGGTTTGATAATATAACAGGTAATAGGTACTACCTCAACTACTTCCCATCCCATAATTTAATTAGATCCTAATCATGCAATGTTTGAGGATTGATCTTGTGGAATAAAACTGGGTAGTAGGAGGTATGATCAAAGTGTTACTTTCCTTGCTGATGATCCGCGAAACCTAGAGATTCGAAGTAACAGGCGGCGCACTCCGGGTATTCTATCGCAGACAAACAAACAAGCATACAATAAGTATTCATCTAATGCACAGGTAAAACTCAAATAAGAGATCTAACCAGAAAGTTCAACTTAAGAACTCCGGTTTGCAAAAAGGAATCAAATCAAATGAAGCAACGGAAGTCAAACGGCAAAAGAAAACAGGCTTCATTTACTATTCTGGATCTAGGGCAATTTTTACAGTGGCAAAAACTTGTTTAAGTTGGTTAAACGGATAGAGGGTTTCGAGATGAAACTCCAGGCGCTTGAATCTCCTGATTCCGATAAACGAGCGAAAAGTTATACTAAGACGAAAATCGGATCACGAATCGCGATCAGTAAAAATCGTGGATTTAATCCGAGAAAAAGAAAAACGACGAACGTTCGCTAGAACGAACGAACGGACGAACGCTCGCTAATTAAATAAATCGGAAAAACCGATCCATTAAAAAAATCGAAACAAAAAAACGAGCAAAATCATTAGAAAAACCGAACGGTTTTCAGAGAAAAAAAACGGTGTCTAAAAAAACACTACCCGGCAACTCCGGCGAGAAAATCCGGCGGCAGGCTCCGACGGCGGTCGGCGGGGGTCGGCGGCGGCGGGCGGCGGTGGCGGCGGTGGCGGCGCGGCGGCGGGGCGGCGGCAGCGGCTAGGGTGGGGCTGGGTTAGGGTTTGGGTGGGGAGGCTCCCGGGCTGGGCTCCCGGCTTATAAAGCCCGATCGGGTCTGGTGTCCAGGTCGGACACGGCCCGTAGGTCGGTGGCGTTTTTTTTAAATTATTCTACGCAGAAAAACAAATAAAAGAAATACTAAACGGACTCCAAAAATCCAGAAATAAATTTTCCTGGGCTTCTAAAATCAAGCCGCACAAGGTGAACATTTATTTCGGGTCTAAATGCGATTTTGAACAACGCACATTTTTCCTAAATTCAAATAAAATAATGAAAAACTCCGAAATAAAATCTTATTTGATTTTATTATTAAATCCTCAATATTTCTTTATTTTGGGAAAGTCATTTTATTCCCTCTCTCATATTTTTGTAATAGAAATAATTGATGATAAAATAATTAAAATCAAATGATCCTATTCTCAAAATTTGAGAAAACTCAAATATGAAAATAACGAAATCCCCAACTCTCTCCGTGGGTCCTTGAGTTGCGTAGAATTTCTAGGATCAAAGCCAAAAGAAAATAAAATTATGACATGCAATGATGATCTAATGTATAACAGTCCAAATTGAAAATTTGGGATGTTACAAACCTACCCCCCTTAAGATGAATCTCGTCCTCGAGATTCGGGTTGGCTAGAAAATAGGTGAGGGTGGTCCTTGAGCAAATCTTCCTCTCGCTCCCAGGTGACTTCATCCTCCGTGTGGTGGCTCCACTGAACCTTACCAAACTTTATACCCTAGCTGCGGGTGACTCGGCTGGTATATTCTAGGATCTTAACTGGTTTCTCCTCATAGGTCAAATCACTGTCCAACTGAATTGCTTCCAGGGGTACTGTGTCTCTTAAGGGTATGTCAGCCATCTCCATGTGGCACTTCTTCAACTGAGAAACGTGGAACACATCATGAACTCCTGACAATCCTTCAGGCAATTCCAACTTGTAGGCCACTTCTCCCATACGTTCCAATACTCGGTAGGGTCCTATAAATCGTGGCGCTAACTTTCCCTTAACACCAAAGCGCTTTGTTCCCCGAAGTGGGGATACTCGAAGATAAACTCTGTCTCTGACTTCGTAAACTGTCTCCTTGTGTTTAGAATCTGCGTAGCTCTTCTGCCTGGACTGGGCTACCTTGAGCCTATCGCGAATCAACTTCACTTTCTGTTCAGACTCCTTAATCAGATCCGGTCCAAACAACTGGCGGTCTCCAACTTCATCCCATGACAATGGTGTCCTGCACCTCCTTCCGTACAAGGCTTCGAAAGGGGCCATCTTTAAACTGGATTGATAGCTGTTGTTGTAAGAGAATTCTGCATATGGCAAATTGTCGTCCCAACTAGATCCATAATCTAGCGCACAAGCTCTCAGCATGTCCTCCAAAATCTGATTGACTCTCTCGGTCTGTCCATCTGTCTGTGGATGAAAAGATGTGCTGAACTCTAGCCTGGTACCCAAAGTTTCGTGCAACTGATTCCAGAACTTTGAGGTAAACTGGGTTCCTCTATCTGATACTATACTCCTGGGAACTTCATGTAAGCATACAATCCTGGTCATGTATATCTTTGCCAACTTAGCACTAGTGTAAGTAGTCTTTACCGGGATGAAATGAGCTACTTTTGTCAACCGATCAACTACAACCCAAATCGAGTCATAGCCTGAACGCGTCCTGGGTAATCCCGTGATAAAATCCATGCAATCCTGCTGGCTTCTGATGCTCTGCCTTTACTCTCTGACATACATCACATAATGCTACGTACTCCGCAATATCCTTCTTCATTCCGGTCCACCAGAAAATATCCTTCAAATCCAAATACATCTTGGTATTTCCTGGGTGAATCGAATATGGTGAATCGTGTGCCTCTTGCAGAATCAACTTCCTGATTTCTGGGTCATTGGGCACATAAGCACGATCTTCAAACCATAGGGTGTCGTGCTCATCCTCACGAAATCCTTTAGCCTTTCCTTCGCTCATTTTCTCCTTTATAGCGGCAATCTCCTTGTCAGTCTTCTGGGCTTCTCTGATTCTATCCATCAAAGTTGACTGAATCTCCAATGCTGCTACATAGCCTCTCGGAACTATTTCCAAACATAGCTCACGAAGATCCTCGGCTAACTCCCTTGGTATTTCTCCCGTCATTAGTGTATTGACATGGCTCTTACGGCTTAATGTGTCAGCTACTACATTAGCCTTTCCGGGATGGTAATGCAATCTCATATCATAATCCTTGATGAGCTCCAACCATCTCCTTTGTCTGAGGTTTAACTCCTTCTGCGTGAAAATGTATTTCAAACTCTTGTGGTCCGTATACACCTCACAATGATTTCCAATGAGGAAATGTATCCATGTTTTCAATGCATGCACTACGGCTGCTAACTCCAAATCATGCGTAGCATAATTCAATTCATGGGGTTTCAGTTGTCGTGAGGCATATGAAACAACTCTCCCTTCCTGCATAAGCACTGCTCCAAGTCCTCATCATGAAGCGTCGCAATACACCCCATAATCCTTGGTCTGGTCTGGCAAAATCAACACTGGTGAAGTAAACAAGCGTTTCTTCAACTCCTGGAAACTAGCCTCACACTCCTCAGTCCATATGAACTTGGTATCCTTCTTTAATAACTCTGTCATAGGTTTTGCAATCTTGGAGAAATTCTCAATAAATCTCCGGTAGTATCCTGCGAGTCCAAGAAAACTCCGGATCTCTCCAACTATGGTTGGTGCTTCCCACTTGGTCACGGTATCAACTTTAGTGGGATCTACTGATATACCTTCTCCGGATATAATGTGTCCGAGGAATCCTACTTCCTTCAACCAAAACTCACATTTGCTGAACTTGGCATACAACTGATGTTCTCTGAGCTTCTCAAGAACCAAACACAAATGTTCCTTATGATCCTCTTCATTCTTCGAGTAAACCAGAATATCATCAATGAACACCATGACGAACTTATCCAAAAATTCCATAAATACTTTGTTCATCATGTTCATAAAATAGGCAGGTGCGTTAGTCAGACCAAATGACATAACGGTATACTTGTACAGCCCATACCTGGTGATAAAAGCCGTCTTAGGTATATCCTGTTCTCGAATCTTCAACTGGTGGTATCCTGATCGCAGATCGATCTTGGAAAATACCTTAGCTCCTTGCAATCGATCAAACAGATCATTAATCATTGGTAGTGGGTACTTGTTCTTGATCGTTACTTCATTCAACCCACGATAGTCAACCACCATACTTAACAATCCATCCTTTTTCTCCACTAGAAGTACTAGTGATCCCCAAGGCGACGAACTTGGGCGAATGTAACCTTTATCCAGTAACTCCTTAATCTGCTTCTTAATCTCCACCAAATCCTTAGCAGGCATCCTGTGTGGTCTCTTTGATATTGGCCCTGTGCCTGGCAATAGCTCAATCAAAAACTCAATATCTCTATCCGGTGGCATGCCTGGCAACTCTTCGGGAAATACTTCAGGGAAATCCCTTACCACTGGTACTTCCTCCTGCACAACTCCTGTTAAAAAATTTACTTGAGTCCCTTTTGGCACATGCCGGGATACATACTTGATCCTTCTCCCTTCTGGGGTGGTAAGCAAAATTGTCTTACTGGCGCAATCGATGTTTTCCCCATACATCGACAGCCAATCCATACCCAGAATTACATCCAATCCTTGTGATTCCAAAATGATTAAATCCGAGGGAAACACATGCCTACCTATACTCAATGGCACTTGAAAACATCCTTGACTGGCCATATACTCCGCTCCTGGTGAGCTTACTAGCATAGGTGTTCTAAGAACCTTAGTGGGCAGGTTATATTTATCCACAAATCCCCTTGATATGTATGAATGCGATGCACCAGTATCAAAAAGAACGAGTGCAGTAAATGACTTAACCAAAAACTTACCGATTACTGTATCCGGCTGCTCTTCAACCTCCTCCACATTAACGTGGTTCACCTGTCCCCTGTTGAAAGGGTTCGGCTTCTTCCCAGAGCTTCCATTGCCATTCTGGCCTTCAGGACATTCATTGGCATAATGTACGGTCTTCTGACACTTAAAGCAAGTGACTTGGCTCAGGTTTTTCTTGGCTGGGGTTGATGGGTTGGTACGGTTCTGGCCGTTGCTTCCTCCATTGCCATTACCATTCTTGGTGCCGTTGTGATTGTGCGAGCTACCTCCTCCATGGGTATGCTGAAAATGTCCTCCCGATCTATGGGTAAAACGTGGCTTTTGCTGAGCTCCAGAATTGTACTTCCCTTGTCCATAGTTCCTCTTGCGGTTCTCAATTTGTTGTTGCTTGCCTTCAATCATAAGAGCACGGTCTACCAACTCCTGGTAGTTGTTGAAGGTTGCTATCATCAACTGCATGCTCAACTCATCATTCAGTCCTTCCAGAAACTTCTCCTGCTTTGCTGCATCCGTAGCAACGTCATCTGGGGCATAACGTGCTAATTTACTAAAGTCCTCCACATACTGGCCAACTGTCTGTCCTCCTTGGCGCAAGTTGCGAAACTCACGCTTCTTCATGGCCATAGCTCCTGCTGAAACATGGGCAGTTCGAAAAGCCTGCTGAAACTGGTCCCATGTGACAGTGTCAATAGGGAAAGTGGCTGTGAAATTCTCCCACCATGATGTTGCGGGTCCTTCAAGCTGATGTGTGGCAAACTTCACCTTCTCCGCATCTGTGCATCCTGCTGTGGTCAACTCCCTTGCTGTCTTGCGGAGCCAATCGTCTGTTACTACCGGCTCGGTACTACTGGAAAACACCGGTGGATTCAGCCTAAGAAAACGGGCTAAGTGATCAACAGGTGGTGGTGGTGGTGGTGGGTTGTTGTTGTTGTTCCCCTGATTCTGATTCTGGACTAGCAACTGCATCAATGTGTTCTGCTGCCGGATCAACTCGGTGAGCTCCGGTGGAAAGGTAAATCCGGGGTCACGTCTCGGAGGCATCTGAGGGTTTAGAAAAGATGAGATTTAAGAATAGAGGGGGTCTAAAGAGAAAACACTACCCATATGCACATGAGGCAAAAGCAAACAATTCACTTCATTCAATCAAACAAGGGCATACAATCGATCTAACTATCGCAAAAGTGCTCGGACTACTGTATTTACATGGTGGACTACTACTACTGATGAGGTGGTCTACTAGAAATATTCTTCGGTTGCAGACTCCATTATATCTGCTCCTGCTTCATCAATATAGTCATCATCGCTATCATCTGGGTCCGAGTCGGTGCCGTCGATGATGATGTAGTCTTCCGGGCGAATCTCCTTGGGTTCTTCGTCTTCATCTACTGGTGTAGAGCCTCCCATAAATATCCCGATCTTCTTGATCAGATCGTCATTCTTCTTCACCAATACTTCAATTTCTTCTTCATAATCTTCACGTGTAGCCTTGAGTTCTTCCTCCAGTTCCTTGATTCTTGTCTTAGCCTTCTTCGGGTCTATCATGTCGGCGCACATCTGGTTCTCCTGTCGTCGAATGTGCTGGTTTAGTTCCTGCATAAAAGCTGCAATTGATCTATCCTTTCTGGTGTTGATCATCTCCCAGTGCTCATCTCGGCGCCCACAAATCTGGTAGATAGTATCCTTGAGATCATTGCGGTAGACTTCTCCAATGCGTCCCATGGCGATGTGAGCTGCCATGCTCTTTCCTAGACTCCAAGTTGGTGCATCAAAAGAAAACTGTATGGGCTCAGTGACTGGCATGAACGTCCTTCCTGGAACTTGAACTTGAATCATCCAGCGCTCTTCTTCAGGTAAAGTGGCGTTGTAGGTTCCGGTGAAGCTTGGTACTCCTATGTTCAGGTATCTAGTGACTTCCTTCAGGTGACGTCCAAAGGGTGTATCTTCATCCGGTTGCATGAACTTGTTCCTTGCATCCGCCATCCTAAAGAGTAGAAAAGATGAGAGGTCAGAAGAGAAAAGAGTGAATAGTGTTCTAGGTCTTTAGCTTAGTGGTCGTGTCCTACGGTCAGCGTGTGCTCTGATGCCATCTCTGTAGCGACCAGACCTCAAACAGTCCAATCTCTGTGCTCAGGTGTCATCCCTGGATCAGTAATGCTGACACCACACAGTACTTGAAGGATTTATAACAGAGTAGCAATCACACACTTATTACATCGAGTGTCTCAATAGAGAACTTATTACAATAAATATGGCTTAAGGCCATCTAATAACGATAACAGCGGAAGGCTTAGAAGATAAGCGAGTCCATCAACTCCAACGGCATCACTGAGTATAGAACCACGACCTAAAAACTCCTTAATCGTCGTCTAAAAAGTCTGCAACATTAACGTTGCAGCCCGAAACGGGTCAGCACATGGAATATGCTGGCAAGGTAACACATGGAGAGTAATGGAATGAAACAGCTATACTATATGCATATATGGCTGGTGGAAGGCTCTATGGTTACAGTTTTGCGTAAAGCCAATTTTTCCCTACTGCAAAGGAATAAATTTGTTTAGCTATCATGGTGGTTGTTAAACATTGAGAATGGTTGACATCATTCTCAATCCCAATTAAGCATCATCATTAACAAAACCCAACAAAATTAAATTAGAGAGTAACATGTTGAGATTCACATGATAATCCAAGTACTAGATACTCAAGTTGTCCATAACCGGGGACACGGCTAACCATGATTAGTTTATACACTCTGCAGAGGTTTGCGCACTTTTCCCCATAAGACTCGACCGCCTCCGTTTGGTTTATCGCACTACACGGTGTTTGAGAAGACGGATGACCGAGACATAGTCTTTCAGAAGCGCTAGCACCTTACGATGGATAGACCGTTACACCTACTTTCCCCTACATCTACTAGTCTACCCTGTAAGAGTTCGCACGACTTAATCAACTATGCTAGAGCCCATAATAGCTTGTGGCTGCACACTGAAGTTTCTAGTATGAAAAATTTCATGATCCCTTTGGGCCTGGGTGGCGGTCCATAAAGAAAAACAGGCAATCCTGGAATACCCAGGTACCTCAATCCACCCAGATGTGTGTTTAAGTTGCCACCTTAGATAAACCATTAATTAACAAACTCACATCTGTCATGGATATCACTCACCCAATCCACGTCTACTAGCATAGCATGGCATAAAGGCAAACGTAGAAGTAACTCCCAAAGGTTTGATAATATAACAGGTAATAGGTACTACCTCAACTACTTCCCATCCCACAATTTAATTAGATCCTAATCATGCAATGTTTGAGGATTGATCTAATGCAATAAAACTGGGTACTAGGAGGTATGATCAAAGTGTTATTTGGCTTGCTGATGATCCGCGAAACCTAGAGATTCGAAGTAACAAGCGGCGCACTCCAGGTATTCTATCGCAGACAAATAAACAAGCATACAATAAGTATTCATCTAATGCACAGGTAAAACTCAAATAAGAGATCTAACCAGAAAGTTCAACTAAAGAACTCCGGTTTGCAAAAAGGAATCAAATCAAACGAAGCAACAGAAGTCAAACGATAAAACAAAACAGGCTTTGTTTTATTCTGGATCTAGGGAAATTTTTACAGTGGCAAAAACTTGTTTAAGTCGGTTAAACGGATAGAGGATTTCGAGACGAAACTCCGGGCGCTTGAATCGCCTGATTCCGATAAACGAGCGAAAAGTTATACTAAGACGAAAATCGGATCAGGAACCGCGATCAGAAAAAATCGCGGATTTAATCCGAGAAAAAGAAAAATCACGAACGTTCGCTAGAACGAACGAACGGACGAACGCTAGCTAAATAAATTGGAAAAACCGATCTATTAAAAAACTGAAAAAAAAACGAGCAAAACTGTCGGAAAAACCGAACAGTTTTCGGAAAAAACCGGTGTCTAAAAAAAACACTACCCGGCAACTCCAGCGAGAAAATCCGGCGGCGGCGGCGCGGCGGTGGCGGCGCGGCGGCGGCGGCGGCTAGGGCGGGGCTGGGTTAGGGTTTGGGTGGGGAGGCTCCCGGGCTGGGCTCCCGGCTTATAAAGCCCGATCGGGCCTGGTGTCCAGGTCGGACACGGCCCGTAGGTCGGTGGCGTTTTTTTAAATTATTCCGCGCAGAAAAAAAAAAGAAATACTAAACGGACTCCAAAAATCTCGAAATAAATTTTTCCCGGTCTTCTAAAATCAAGACGCACAAGGTGAACATTTCTTTGGAGCCTAAATGCAATTTTGAAAAACGCACATTTTTCTAAATTTAAATAAAATAACGAAAAACTCCGAAATAAAATCTTATTTGAATTTATTATTAAATCCTCAATATTTCTTTATTTTGGGAAAGTCATTTTATTCCCTCTCTCATATTTTTGTAATAGAAATAATTGATGATAAAATAATTAAAATCAAATGATCCTATTCTCAAAATTTGAGAAAACTCAAATATGAAAATAACGAAATCCCCAACTCTCTCCGTGGGTCCTTGAGTTGCGTAGAATTTCTAGGATCAAAGCCAAAAGCAAATAAAATTATGATATGCAATGATGATCTAATGTATAACATTCCAAATTGAAAATTTGGGATGTTACACTTAATGACTAATGGCGGTTCACATTTTATTCTGGGTGCTTTTCGTAAAATGCTTGCTAAGTATGATGTTAATCATAGAATTGCATCTCCATACCACCCACAGTATAGTGTTCAAGTAGAACTGAGTAATAAAGAGCTTAAATTAATTTTGCAAAAGACTGTTAATAGATCTAGAAAGAATTGGTCAACTTGATGATGCATTATGGGCCTATAGAACGGCATATAAAAATCCTATGGGTATGTCTCCGTATAAAATGGTGTATGGAAAAGCATGTCACTTAGCTCTCGAACTAGAACATAAGGCATATTGGGTCATTAAAGAGCTCAACTATGACTTCAAACTTGCCGGTGAGAAGAGATTATTTGACATTAGCTCACTTGATGAGTGGAGAACCCAAGCCTATGAGAATGCCAAACTATTTAAAGAAAAAGTTAAAAGATGGCATGACAAAAGGATACAAAAAACGTGAGTTTAATGTAGGTGATTATGTTCTGTTATACAACTCTTGTTTAAGATTTTTTTGCAGGAAAAATCCTCTCTAAATGGGAAGGTCCTTACGTTATCGAGGACGTCTATCGTTTCGGTGCCATAAAAATCAACAACTTTGAAGGCACAAATACGAGGGTGGTGAACGGTCAAAAAATCAAACACTATATCTCAGGTAATCCCATAAATGTTGAAACTAATGTTATTGACACTGTAACCCAGGAGGAGTATATAAGGGACACTTTCCAGAATGTTTCAGACTCCGAAAAGGAATAGGTATGTGGTACAGTAAGTAAACCGACTCCAAAATAGTCCTAATGGCAATTTTTTTCGGTTTTGGAATATTTAAGAAAATAGGAAAATAAGAAGCATCCCGAGAAGGACACGAGGCGTCCACGAGGGTGGAGGGCACGCTCCATGCCTCGTGGGCACCTCGTGTGCCCTCCGGACTCCGATTTCTTACACGATACTTCTTTTGGTCGGTAAAAAATCATTATATAATCTCCCGAAGGTTTTGACCACCGTACCATGCAAATATCTCATGTTTTTGTTTCGAGCTATCTCTGCTGCAGATTTAGAGCAAGATGTCATCTCAAGACTCCAACGGAGAGAGCTATGTCTCACATCTCATTGTTGACCCAAAGACCTATGGGGACCTATCTCCTTATGGTTGAACTACGAATGATGAGGAGGGTGCTCATTTGACGAGGATCGATAATTCAAGTTCGGAGGAGGAGGATGTTCCTCTACCTCAACCTGGGCATATGCACGTGAAGTTCAAGAAGTCTAGCCTCCCTAAGAGGGCTAACTGGTCTAATAACCGATCTATTCCTTCTCGTTTTCGGCAGAAAAGCAAAGAAGATTTATGTGACAAGATCTTGAAGCTGGAGTCGGAGGTCGACAATTTAAAGGAGGAAATTGCTCTCCTCAACTACAATATGAAAAGGCTGAAGGCACAATTGTCATCACCACCACCATCTTCATCACCGCCAAAGGAGAACTGAGTATCGGGTATGGGCACTCCCCTTGGCAACTGCCAAGCTTGGGGGAGTGCCCCGGTATCGTATCACCATCACACTTCTATCTTTACCATTTTTTAGTTCGATCCTTTTGGTAATATATTGATCTAGTAGAATAAAGTTTTAGTATGATCTAGTTTTGAGTTTTGCTTTATGATCCTTCTATGTAATCGAGTTTGTGAGCTATATATAATAAAGATTAGTTTTGAATAGAGGGCTTTGCTATCTTGCTATGATCTTGAGGGAATAAAATAAATAATAAAAAGAAATAAAGAGATCATATTGATCTTATGGAGAGTAATGACTTCACATATAAAGAGTATGATGAATAAAAGTTGTTGAGAGTTGACAAACATAGTTTTGGTCATCATTGCAATTAATAGGAAGTAATAAAGAAATAGAGGTTTTCACATATAAATATACTATCTTGGACATCTTTTATGATTGTGAGCACTCATTAAAATATGACATGCTAAAAAGTTGATGTTGGACAAGGAAGACAATGTAATGGGTTATGTTTTCTTATATCCAAAATAAATTATATTGTCATGGATCATCCAACATGTTGAGCTTGCCTTTCCCCCTCAATCTAGCCAAATTCTTTGCACCAAGTAGAGATACTACTTGTGCTTCCAAATATCCTTAAACCTAGTTTTGCCATGAGAGTCCATCATATCTGCCTATGGATTGAGTAAGATCTTTCAAGTAAGTTGTCATTGTTGCAAGCAATAAAAATTGCTCTCTAAATATGTATGATCTATTAGTGTGGAGAAAATAAGCTTTATATGATCTTGTGATGTGGAAGAAATAAAAGCGACGGACTGCATAATAATGGTCCATATCACAAGTGGCAATATAAAGTGACGTTCTTTTGCATTAAGATTTCGTGCATCCAACCATAAAAACATATGACAACCTCTGCTTCCCTCTGCGAAGGGCCTATCTTTTATTTTTGTCTTATACTTTATAGAAGAATCATGGTGATCTTCACCTTTCCTTTTTACATTTTATCCTTTGGCAAGCACTGTGTGTTGGAAAGATCCTGATATATATAGCTAATTAGATGTGGGTTTTCATAAACTATTATTGTTGACATTACCCATGAGATAAAAGGTTGGGAGGCAAAACTATAAGCCTCTATCTTTCCCTGTGTCCAATTAAAACTTCACACCCATAAGTATTGCGTGAGTGTTAGCAATTGTGAAAGATTAAATGATAGTTGAGTATGTGGACTTGCTGAAAAGCTCTTGTATTGACTCTTTCCGATGTTATGATAAATTGCAATTGCTTCAACAACTGAGATTATAGTTTGTTAGCTACAAGCGAGGTCTAAGCTTGGGGGAGTTGATACATCCATTTTGCATCATGCTTTTATATCGATATTTATTGCATTATGGGCTGTTATTACACATTATGTCACAATACTTATGCCTTTTCTCTCTTATTTTACAAGGTTTACATGAAGAGGGAGAATGCGGGCAACTGGAATTCTGGGCTGGAAAAGGATCAAATATTAGAGACCTATTCTGCACAACTCCAAAAGTGCTGAAACTCCAAAAAGTCAGTTTTGGAATATATAAAAAATATTGGGCGAAGAAAGCACCAGAGGGTCCACCCACCGTCCATGAGGGCGGGGGGCGCGCCCTACCCCTGGGCGCGCCCCCTGCCTCATGGGCCCCCTGGCAAGCCTCCAGTTCCCATCTTTTGCTATATTAAGACTTTCACCCTGGAAAAAAATAAAGAGGAAGCTTTCGGGACGAAGCGCCGCCGTCTCAAGGCGGAACCTTGGCGGAACCAATCTAGGGCTCTGGCGGAGCTATTTTGCCGGGGAAACATCCCTCCGGGAGGGGGAAATCATCACCATCGTCATCACCATCGATCCTCTCATCGGGAGGGGTTCAATCTCCATCAACATCTTCACCAACACCATCTCCTCTCAAACCCTAGTTCATCTCTTGTATCTGATCTTTGTCTCAAAACCTCATATTGGTACCTGTGGGTTGCTAGTAGTGTTGATTACTCCTTGTAGTTGATGCTAGTTGGTTTATTTGGTGGAAGATTATATGTTCAGATCCTTTATGAATATTAACACCCCTCTGGTTATGAACATGAACATGATTTGTGAGTAGTTACATTTGTTCATGAGGACATGGGAGAAGTCTTGCTATAAGTAGTCATGTGAATTTGGTATTCATTTGATATTTTGATGAGATGTATGTTGTCTCTCCTCTAGTGGTGTCATGTGAACGTAGACTACATGACACTTCACCATTGTTTGGGCCTAGGGGAAGGCATTGGGAGGTAATAAGTAGATGATGGGTTGCTAGAGTGACAGAAGCTTAAACCCTAGTTTATGCGTTGCTTCGTAAGGGGCTGATTTGGATCCACATGTTTCATGCTATGGTTAGGTTTACCTTAATACTTCTTTTGTAGTTGCGGATGCTTGCAAGAGGGGTTAATCATAAGTGGGATGCTTGTCAAAGGAAGGGTAGTACCCAAGCACCGGTCCACCCACATATCAAATTATCAAAGTAACGAACGCGAATCATATGAGCATGATGAAAACTAGCTTGACGATAATTCCCATGTGTCCTCGGGAGCGTTTTCCTTTATGTAAGAGTTTGTCCAGGCTTGTCATTTGCTACAAAAAGGATTGGGCCACCTTGCTGCACGTTGTTTACTTTTGTTACTTGTTACCCATTACAAATTACCTTATCACAAAACTATCTGTTACCGATAATTTCAGTGCTTGCAGAGAATACCTTACTGAAAACTGCTTCTCATTTCCTTCTCCTCCTCGTTGGGTTCGACATTCTTACTTATCGAAAGGACTACGATAGATCCCCTATACTTGTGGGTCATCAGGCATCAATATTATCAATATGTGTATCACTGAGATTCAATAAACCATTTACATTGGGTGTATGAGCATAGAAGGTTTTATTCATGTAAACAGAACAACAATTATTCTCTGACTTAAATGAATAATTGTATTACAATAAACATGATCAATCATATTCATGCTCAAAGCAAACACCAAATAACATTTATTTAGGTCCAACACTAATCTCGAAGGTAAAGGGAGTGTGCGATGGTGATCTTATCAACCTTGGAATCACTTCCAACACACATTGTCACCTCGCCCCTAACTAGTCTTTGTTCATTTTGCAACTCCTGTTTTGAGTTACTAATCTTAGCAAATGAACTGGTATCAAGTACCCTGGGGTTACTAAGAACACTAGTAAGGTACACATCAATAATTTTGTTGGGGAACGTAGTAATTTCAAAAAAAATCCTACGCACACGCAAGATCATGGTGATGCATAGCAACGAGAGGGGAGAGTATCATCCACGTACCCTCGTAGACCGTAAGCGGAAGCATTATGAGAACGTGGTTGATGCAGTCGTACGTCTTCATGATCCGACCGATCCAAGTACCGAACGCACGGCACCTCCGAGTTCAGCACACGTTCAGTTTGATGACGTCCCACGAACTCTGATCCAGCAGAGCTTTGTGGGAGAGTTCCATCAGCATGATGGCATGATGACAGTGATGATGTTGCTAACGACGCAGGGCTTCGCCTAAGCACTACTACAATATGATCGAGGTGGATTATGGTGGAGGGGGGCACCGCACACGGCTTGGAACAATCAACCTGTGTGTCTTTAGGTGCCCCCCCGCCCCGTATATAAAGGAGCAAGGGGGAGGCCGGCCGGCCTTGGTGCGCCCCAAGGAGAGGAGGAATCCTCCTCCTAGTAGGAGTAGGATTCATCCTTTCCTAGTCCTACTAGGAAGGGGGAAGGGGAAGGAAAGAGAGGGAGAGGGAGAGGGAAAGAGGGGCCGCGCCCCCCTCCCCTAGTCCAATTCGGACTCCTCATGGGAGGGGCCGCGCCACCTCCTGGGCTGCTGCCCTCTCTCTCCCCTCAGGCCCACTATGGCCTAATACTTCCCCGGGGGGTTCTGGTGCCCCTCCGGCACTCCGGTTTTCTCTGAAACCATTCGGAACACTTCCAGTGTCCGAATATAGCCGTCCAATATATCAATCTTTATTTCTCGACCATTTCGAGACTCCTGGTCATGTCCGTGATCACATCCGGGACTCCAAACTACCTTCGGTAAATCAAAACATATAAACTCATAATACCGATCATCTCGAACTTTAAGCGTGCAGACCCTACGGGTTCGAGAACTATGTAGACATGACCGAGACTCGTCTCCGGTCAATAACCAATAGTGGAACCTAGATGCTCATATTGGCTCCTATATATTCTACGAAGATCTTTATCGGTCAAACCGCATAACGATATACGTCGTTCCCTTTGTCATCGGTATGGTACTTGCCCGAGATTCGATCATCGGTATCTCATACCTAGTTCAATCTCGTTACCGGCAAGTCTCTTTACTCGTTCAGTAATGCATCATCCCGCAACTAACTCATTAGTCACAATGCTTGCAAGGCTTATAGTGATGTGCATTACCGAGAGGGCCCAGAGATACCTCTCCGACAATCGGAGTGACAAATCCTAATCTCGATCTATGCCAACTCAACAAGTACCATTGGAGACACCTGTAGAGCACCTTTATGATCACCCAGTTACGTTGTGACGTTTGGTAGCACACAAAGTGTTCCTCCGGTACTCGGGAGTTGCATGATCTCATAGTCATAGGAACATGTATTGTTATGGAGAAAGCAATAGCAACAAACTAAATGACCATCATGCTAAGCTAACGAATGGGTCAAGTCAATCACATCATTCTCTAATGATGTGATCCCGTTAATCAAATGACAACTCATGTCTATGGTTAGGAAACATAACCACCATTGATTCAACGAGCTAGTCAAGTAGAGGCAAACTAGTGACACTCTGTTTGTCTATGTATTCACACATGTACCAAGTTTCCGGTTAATACAATTCTAGCATGAATAATAAACATTTATCATCATATAAGGAAACATAAATAACAACTTTATTATTGCCTCTAGGGCATATTTCCTTCAGTCTCCCACTTGCACTAGAGTCAATAATCTAGTTCACATCGTCATGTGATTTAACACTAATAGTTCACATCTTTATGTGATTAGTTCACATCTCCATGTGACTAACACCCAAAGGGTTTACTAGAGTCCATAATCTAGTTCACATTGCTATGTGATTAACACCCAAAGAGTGATCATGTTTTTCTTGTGAGAGAAATTTAGTCAACGAGTCTACCACATTTAGAGCCGTATGTATTTTGCAAATTTTCTATGTCTACAATGCTTTGCACGGAGCTACTCTAGCTAATTGCTCCCACTTTCAATATGTATCTAGATCGAGACTTAGATTCATCCAGATCGGTGTCAAATCTTGCATCAACGTAACTCTTTACGACAAACTCTTTGTCACCTCCATAACCGAGAAACATTTCCTTATTCCACTAAGGATATTTTTGACCGCTGTCCAGTGATCCACTCCTGGATCACTATTGTACCCTCTTGCCAAACTTATGGTGAGGTACACAATAGGTCTGGTACATAGCATAGCATACTTTATAGAACCTATGACTGAGGCATAGGGAATGACTTTTCATTCTCTTTCTATTTTCTGTTGTGGTCGGGTTTTGAGTCTTTACTCAACTTCACACCTTGCAACACAGGCAAGAACTCCTTCTTTGACTGTTCCATTTTGAACTACTTCAAAATCTTGTCAAGGTATGTACTCATTCAAAATATATCAAGCGTCTTGATCTATCTCTATAGATCTTGATGCTCAACATGTAAGTAGCTTCACCGAGGTCTTTCTTTGAATAACTCCTTTCAAACACTCCTTTATGCTTTCCAGAAAATTCTACATTATTTCCGATCAATAATATGTCATTCACATATACTTATCAGAAATGTTGTAGTGCTCCCACTCACTTTCTTGTAAAGACAGGCTTCACCGCAAGTCTGTATAAAACCGTATGCTTTGATCACTTTATCAAAGCATATATTCCAACTCCGAGATGCTTGCACCAGTCCATAGATGGATTGTTGGAGCTTGCACACTTTGTTAGCACCTTTAGGATTGACAAAACTTTCTTGTTGTATCATATACAATTCTTTTTTAAGAAATCCATTAAGGAATACAGTTTTGTCATTCATTTGCCAGATTTCATAAAATGCGGCAACTGCTAACATGATTTGGACAGACTTTTAAGCATCGATACGAGTGAGAAACTCTCATCGTAGTCAACACCTTGAACTTGTCAAAAACATTTTTGCGACAATTCGAGCTTTGTAGATAGTAACACTACTATCAGCGTCCGTCTTCCTCTTGAAGATCCCTTTATTCTCAATGACTCACCGATCATCGGGAAAGTCAATCAAAGTCCATACTTTGTTCTCATACATGGATCCCATATCAGATTTCAAGGCCTTAATCCATTTTGCAGAATCTGGGCTCATCATCGCTTCCTCATAGTTCGTAGGTTCATCATGGTCTAGTAACATGACTTCCAGAACAGGATTACCATACCACTCTGGTGCGGACCGTACTCTAGTTGACCTACGAGGTTTGGTAGTAACTTGATCAGAAGTTTCATGATCATCATCATTGGCTTTCTCACTTACTGGTGTAGGAATCACTTCAACTGATTTTAGTGATGAACTACTTTCCAACAAGGGAGCAGGTATAGTTACCTTATCAAGTTCTACTTTCCTCCCACTCACTTCTTTCAAGAGAAACTCCTTCTCTAGAAAGGATCCATTCTTAGCAACGAATATCTTGCCTTCGGATCTGTGATAGAAGGTGTACCCAATAGTTACTTTTGGGTATCCTATGAAGACGCACTTCTTCGATTTGGGTTTGAGCTTATCAGGATGAAACTTTTTCATATAAGCATTGCAACCCCAAACTTTAAGAAACGACAGCTTAGGTTTCTAGCCAAACCATAGTTCATACGGTGCCATCTCAACGGATTAGATGGTGCCCTATTTAATGCGAATGTAGTTGTCTCTAATGCATAACCCCAAAACAGTAGCGGTAAATCAGTAAGAGACATCATAGATCGCACCATATCTAGTAAAGTACGATTACGACGTTCGGACACACCATTACGCTGTGGTTTTCCGGGTGGCATGAGTTGCGAAACTATTCCGCATTGTTTCAAATGAAGACCAAACTCGTAACTCAAATATTATCCTCCACGACCAGATCGTAGAAACTTTATTTTCTTGTTACGATGACTTTCCACTTCACTTTGAAATTATTTGAACTTTTCAAATGCTTCAGATTTATGTTTTATCAAGGAGATATACCCATATCTGGTCAAATCATTTGTGAAGGTCAGAAAATAACGATACATGTCGCGAGCCTCAACACTCATCGAACTGCATACATCAGTATGTATTATTTCCAACAAGTTTGTTGCTCGCTCCATTGTTCCGGAGAACGGAGTATTAGTCATCTTGCCCACGAGGCATGGTTAGCAAGCATCAACTGATTCATAATCAAGTGATTCCAAAAGCCCATCAGCATGGATTTTCTTCATGTGCTTTACACCAATATGACCTAAACGGTAGTGCCACAAATAAGCTGCACTATCATTATTAACTTTGCATCTTTTGGCCTCAATATTATGAATATGTGTATCACTACGATCAAGATTCAATAAACCATTCAACTTGGGTGTATGACCATTGAAGGTTTTATTCATGTAAACAGAATAACAATTATTCTTTGACTTAAATGAATAACCGTATTGCAATAAACATGATCCAATCATATTATGCTCAACGCAAACACCAAATAACATTTATTTTAGGTTCAACACTAATCCCGAAGGTAAAGGGAGTGTGCGATGGTGATCTTATCAACCTTGGAATCATTTCCAACACACATCGTCACCACGTCCTCAACTAGTCTTTGTTTATTTTGCAACTCCCGTTTCGAGTTACTATTCTTAGCAACTGAACTAGTATCAAATACCGAGGGGTTGCTATAAACACTAGTAAAGTACACATCAATAACATGTATATCAAATATACCTTTGTTCACTTTGCCGTCCTTCTTATCCGCCAAATACTTGGGGCAGTTCTGCTTCCAGTGACCAGTTCCTTTGCAGTAGAAGCACTTAGTCTCAGGCTTAGGTCCAGACTTAGGCTTCTTCACTTGAGCAGCAACTTGCTTGCCGTTCTTCTTGAAGTTCCCCTTCTTCCCTTTGCCCTTTTCTTGAAACTAGTGGTCTTGTCAACCATCAACACTTGATGCTTCTCTTGATTTCTACCTTCGTCGATTTCAGCATCACGAAGAGCTTGGGAATCGTTTCCGTTTTCCCTTGCATATTATAGTTCATCACGAAGTTCTAGTAACTTGGTGATAGTGACTAGAGAACTCTATCAATCACTATCTTATATAGAAGATTAACTCCCACTTGATTCAAGTGATTGTAGTACTCGGACATTCTGATCACATTCTCACTAGCTGAGCTATTCTCCTCCATCTTGTAGGCAAAGTGCTTGTCAAAGGTCTCATACCTTTCGACATGGGCATGAGTCTAAAATACTAATTTCAACTCTTGGAACATCTCATATGCTCTGTGGCGTTCAAAAACGTCTTTGAAGCCCCCGATTCTAAGCCATAAAGCATGGTACACTAAACTATCAAGTAGTCATCATATCGAGCTTGCCAAACGTTCATAATGTCTGCATCTGCTCCTACAATCGGTCTGTCATCTAGCGGTGCATCAAGGACATAATTCTTCTGTGCAGCAATGAGGATAATCCTCAGATCACGGATCCAATCCACATCATTGCTACTAACATTTTTCAACTTAGTTTTTCTCTAGGAACATATCAAAAATAAACGGGGAGCTACATCGCGAGCTATTGATCTACACCATAGATATGCAAATACTATCAGGACTAAGTTGATGATAAATTAAAGTTCAATTTAATCATATTACTTAAGAACTCCCACTTAAATAGACATCCCTCTAGTCATCTAAATGATCACATGACCCAAATCAACTAAACCATGTCCGATCATCATGTGAGATGGAGTAGTTTTCAATGGTGAACATCATTATGTTGATCATATCTACTATATGAGTCACGCTCGACCTTTCGGTCTCCAGTGTTCTGAGGCCATATCTGCATATGCTAGGCTCGTCAAGTTTAACCCGAGTATTCTGCGTGTGCAAAACTAGCTTGCACCCGTTGTATGTGAACGTAGAGCTTATCACACCCGATCACCACGTGGTGTCTCGGTACGAAGAACTGTCGCAACGGTGCATACTCAGGGAGAACACTTATCCCTTGAAATTTTAGTGAGAGATCATCTTATAATGCTACCGCCAAACTAAGCAAAATAAGATGCATAAAGGATAAACATCATATGCAATCAAAATATGTGACATGATATGGCCATCATCATCTTGTGCTTTTGATCTCCATCTCCAAAGTACCGTCATGATCTCCATCGTCACCGGCATGACACCATGATCTCTATCATCTTGATCTCTATCAACATGTCGTCATATGGTCGTGTCGCCAACTATTGCTTTTGAAACTATTGCTATCGCATAGTGATAAAGTAAAGCAATTGTATGACGCTTGCATCTTATGCAATAAAGAGACAACCATAAGGCTTCAACCAGTTGTCGATAACTTTAACAAAACATGATCATCTCATGCAACAATTTATATCTCATCACGTCTTGACCATATCACATCACAACATGCCCTGCAAAAACAAGTTAGACATCCTCTACTTTGTTGTTGCAAGTTTTACGTGGCTGCTACGGGCTGAGCAAGAACCGTTCTTACCTACGCATCAAAAACCACAACGCAGTATAGTGATTGCTTTTTGATCTTCAGAAAGAACTCTATTCATTGAATCTGATTCAACTAAAGTTGGAGAAACAGACAACCACTAGCCACCTGTGTGCGAAGCATGTCGGTAGAACCAGTCTCGCGTAAGCGTACGCGTAATGTCAGTATGAGCCGCTTCATCCAACAATGCCGCTGAATCAAGAATCAACTAGTGACGGCAAGAAATATGTATATACCCACGCCCACAACTCCTTTGTGTTCTACTCGTGCATATAACATCTACGCATAAACCTGGCTCTGATACCACTATTGGGGAACGTAGCAATTTCAAAACAATTCCTACGCACATGCAAGATCATGGTGATGTATAGCAATGAGAGGGGAGAGTGTCGTCCACGTACCATCGTAGACCGTAAGCGGAAGCGTTATGAGAAAGCGGTTGATGTAGTCGTACGTCTTCACAATCCGACCGATCCAAGTACCGAATGCCTGGCACCTCCGAGTTCAGCACATGTTCAGCTTGATGACATCATGTCGGTGTCAAAATCGGCGGATCTTGGGTAGGGGGTCCCGAACTGTGCGTCTAAGGCGGATGGTAATAGGAGGCGGGGGACACAATGTTTACCCAGGTTCGGGCCCTCTCGATGGAGGTAATACCCTACTTCCTGCTTGATTGATCTTGATGATATGAGTATTACAAGAGTTGATCTACCACGAGATCGTAGAGGCTAAACCCTAGAAGCTAGCCTATGATTATGATTGTTGTTGTCCTACGGACTAAACCCTCTGGTTTATATAGACACCGGAGGGATCTAGGGTTACACAAAGTCGGTTACAATGGAGGAGATCTACATATCTGAATTGCCAAGCTTGCCTTCCACGCAAAGGAGAGTCCCACCCGAACATGGTACAAAGTCTTCAATCTTGTATCTTCGTAGCCCAACAGCCCGGCCAAAGGATATAGTCCGGTTGTCCGGGGACCCCCTAATCCAGGACTCCCTAAGTAGCCCCTGAACCAGGCTTCAATGACGACAAGTCCGGCGCACAGATTGTCTTCGGCATTGCAAGGCGGGTTCTTCCTCCAAATACTCCGTACAAGATTTCGAAGACAAGGATCGTGTCCGGCTCTGCAAAACAAATTCCACATACCACTGTAGAGAGTATAATATTTCCACAAATCTAATCTGCTGACAACTTTCATAGCTTGACATCACACCATGGCCCGGTCATTATTCAAGCTGTTTTTCTCAACCATCTACTGCACATATTGCGAGGCGGTTTTCTTGGCACGTCTGGTCGAAGCAGAGATCGTGCCCCCTTATCACGGGATTCTCATCAATACGGGTGTGGGTAACCCAACCACGCCATCAATCACGGTGCTTGGGGAATAAGCGAGTTTACTAGGAAAGTGGGGAGGCGCAGAATCCCTGCTGCCTTTATAAGGGGATAAGGACTCCCTTTCACACCCATGCTTTCTTCTTCCCGATCTAGTCCCCTTCGCCCGAGCTCCAGCGCCCGAGCGTTCGTCTTCTCCACCCACAAAGGCCTTCCAAAATGTCCGGATCCAGAGCAGGAGGCAAGTGGATGGCCTCTACCGTCTAGGAGAAGGATATCAAAAAGCTTCCGGAGGCCGGGTATCTGGCCAAAAAAATCGGCAACCGTCTCCCGACGGCGGGACAGATCGTTCCTACTCCGGAACCCCAAGAGAGGGTTGTATTCCTCCCTCATTTTGTACGCGGGCTAGGGTTTCCCCTCCACCCGTTCATTCGCGGCATCATGTATTATTACAGGAACGATTTTCATGATATATCCCCCAATTTCTTCCTCAACATCTCGACATTCATTGTCGTGTGCGAGGCTTTTCTCCGCATCTCGCCGCACTTCGGCTTATGGCTGAAGATTTTTAATGTGAAGCCCAAGGTGGTGAGCTGCGAGCATGCCGAGTGCGGGGGTGCTATGGTGAGCAAGATGCCCAATGTCACATGGCCAACGGGTACTTTTAATGATTCCATCAAAGAGTGGCAACAACAGCGGTTTTACATCACTGAGCCGCACGGCACGGAATGGGCCGCTGCTCCAGAGTTCCGATCTGGAGCCCCTCTGTGGCTTACGTCCTGGCCCAAGAAGGGCCTGAACTGGTCTTCGTCCGACGAACTGTCGGCGCTCCAGACGCACGTTAAAGTATGGAAGACAAGAACATCAAACTTGTCAATGTAGTCCAGGTGATGTTAGTTCGCCGGATCCTGCCTTGTCAACACCGGACTTGCAATCTATGGGAATTCGATCCGGCCAAGCACCAGACCCTGTGAGAGCTCTTTGGCTCCTTGCAAAAAGACATCTGGAAGGTGCTTTTCAAGTCCGGCAAACCATGGCCGGACTCGGCCGAGGACCGCGGTTACCAACTGTCCTGCCCTGCAAGCTCGGTAAGTTTTTATGCATTTTATCTTCATAACCCAAGGGAAATGCTTAATGTGTTTTCCTCAACTCCCCTAGGGCTGGACGAAGAAGGCGGGGCAGATCCACTGCCCGGCACCGTTGCCTGAAGAACCGGCCGGCCCACTTCCGACGAAGATGCTAGTCCCGATGCCGTACAAGGCGCTGAAGAAGAAGGCCGAGAAGGAGGCCAAAATACCCGGGGCGGCCTTCACCGGCGGGCACTTCGGACACAATATCCGAAGGCTCCAATGCCTGTTCTGCCTCCGAAGAGGACGAGGAGGAGGAGGAAGACGAATCCCCAGCGGGGGGAAGAAAGAAGAGGGCGGCCTCCACACACTTGGAGGCCGAGTCGCCTAAAAGGGGAAAAGCTCCTCTTCCGGACGAGTCCACTGCCGCCGCCGACAGCGGCCCGGCGTGGGATCCCAGGGCCCATCCCCTGGTAAGCTCGTGAGTATAAAATCTGAACATGTTTATGCGTCTAGACTCATCATGGCATAATATTTTAACCTGAGCTATATTTTTTGTAGTACGGCGAGGTCCTGCACCGAACGATCCTCATCAGAGGACTTGTTGAGCTTGTATGCTATGGAGAGCGGGACGCCCCCGAAGGCCCCTTCCCCCAAATATGTGAATAACACCGAAGTTTCATCCCGGAAGGACCCCGGCCAAGGAGGGGGGAAGAGATCGTGAAAGCGGCGCCTGGAGGTCAAACTTCGGGGGCCGGAGACATGGGGGAGAAGATTCCCATGGGAGTCGACGGCGGGAGCCATCTTGAATTCGGCTCCCAGCCGGACGCAATTCCGAAGACCAATACGGCTCCAGAATCAAGCAGGCAGCCTCCCTCGGCTGGAGGGGGCATGCCCGTTCCATCGGCAATCTCTGTCCAACCAGAGGTGCCGGATGTTTTGTTGGCGGCGCTGAAGAGCGCCTCCATCGTCGATGAACACCATGCCCTGATGGGTGCGGTGATTAAGGAGATTCAGTCTGCTGAGAGTGGACTGAATGAAGCCTGTATCAGCCTTATAAGAGGCTTTGAGATATATTTTATGAGGTTTCGAGGAGTGTCATAGTATGGATAGTAGCCCCAGATACACTGTTTGGTGCAAGAAAGGACCGGACAGAGGATCAATTTTATGTTCGCAGGAAGACTCACTTGATGACATCTATCTCTCTTATTTCATAAGCAGGCGTCTGCGGCAGCTACTGCCTCTCATACTACGGAGGTCTTCGGACTGAATCAAAGTCTGGAGCGGGCCAAAGAAGAACTTGGCCAGTTGAAAAGGCAGTTGGAAGATAAACAAGGTATGCGCAAGCCTTGTTCGCGTTCAGTCCGAACAAATTTCCAGCATGATAAAATATGTTTCATTATTTGCGCCAGGGGCGATGACCGAAGTCGAGGCTCTGAGGAAGGCTGTTGCCGAGGCCGAGGAAAAGGCAGCCGCAGAGCAGGCTCTTCGTGAGAAGCACGAGGCCAGGGTTATTGAAGCTGAGAAGGAGCTTCAAGGGTCCGTGAAGAAATGCGAGACCTTTGAGCAGAGTTTAACGGAGAAAGAATCCGAACTCGCCAGGGCTCATCAGGCCGCGCGCGATGCCCAGGGGGAAACCCAAGGCGCCCTGGAGGACATCCAAGAAGCAAGGACGGTCGCTGCAGGTAAGGCTTTTTTCCATGTAAAGCAAGTATTTGAGGAGAAAATCATGTTTCTAATTTTGAGTTCGGATTCCTCCAGGGGTATTTGCGGAACTGCCCCGCAGCATATTGGATGCCGCCCAATTCTACCGAGCTGAAGAAGGGAATACTGTGGATAAGCTCTTCTGGTCGCAGTATCTGGCACCGAATTATCTGGTGCCTTTTGCCGACCAACTGAAACAGATGATCGAACTGCATAGGGCGGCTAAACTAGCCATGAAGGATTTGATTATCTGGCTATGGCCCGCCGAGCCAATTTCAAGCAGCTACTTCGGGCTCGTGAAGCGGCTTGTGAGTGCCAGCCCTCAACTTGATGTCATCAAGCGTTCGGTCTGTATAGAGGGTGTGCGAATGGCCTTCGCCGCGCAAAGGTGCACTGGGGGAAGATGGATGCTGAAAAGCGGATGACCGAGGGACCGCCAGAGGGGAAGGAGCACCGCAAACCCGAATTATATTATGAAAGTGTCCTGAAAGGATCCTGCCTTGCGGAGGAGCAATGCACCAAGGACATTATATTTCCATGAATACAATCATGTTGTCCTTTGTAATGTTGAACAAGGTCATTTCTATTATTTATTGCCTGTTATATAAAAGTTTATCCTCCTACCCGGCAGTTTTATATATTAATCCTGAGAGTTGGCCAGTTGTCGGCTTCTACCCCCACGTACGAAGTACGGGGGTGTTCGGGATAAACCTGATCACTCTTTATCCTAGTTTTGGGTCCTTCGAATGAGGTGTTCAGCACAACGAACCATGCAATTGGACTATAGGGCTTTATCACTCTCACTTAGCCATAGGAGCTTTAGAAAAGGAAGGTAGGCGCAGCCCCAGGTGTTCGGAAGACCGCACGAGGGGCTATATAAGCACCTGATCAGAAGAAAAGCCGATCCATCGCACGCTGCATTGGTTATGGCATTATGCGGGAGGAATCCTTAAATATTTTACAACCTCTCGAACAGCTGACCAGCTCTCGCCGTATCATGATAGTCAGTTTTCGGCTTTCTCTACTGAGGTGCTCGTGTCGGCATTCTGGGAACAGGGGTCCCCAGACTTGCCTGCCTGCGGCCCACAGCGTGGCTGAGTCAGCAGGCCGTACGGCCCATCTTCACCAGCAAACAATCCAAGACACTCGCGAGGGGCCAAGCCTCACGAGACGGACGATGCAAGACCTCCTCTGGAGTGGCCTAGCTAGGAAGGCTCACGAGGAGCGGAGATATCAAGGCGAGGCGAACCTCACGAGGCTCTCGTGACATGAGCCATGACGATCGACACCAGGTGGGCGCCAGGTGGGCGCCAGCGCGCGCAGTGTTCTTGTTTCCTCTTTGGTGCAAAGGGGGCAAGCGCAGCCGCGGAGTACCGAGGCATCAGGCAAAGGTTGCCATTTTGATGCAACAAGACCAAGACCATGGACTGCAAGATGGAGGTCATCGTGGAGCCCAGAATAGGTCACCACCAGAACTTTGTGCCGGCGAAGACTACTTTTGTCAGGATAGCTCGTACTAGTTGTCCCCCTTCAAATTAGCCTGCCATTGTTGGCTCCCTTCCCGCTCGATATTTGGGAAGAGGACCAGGGCCTCTATAAATAGGACTAGCCACCACCTTAGAGGGGGGCGACAAGGAAGGCAGAGGATTGAGACCATCCACACACACACACAAGCTCACCGAGCTCAAGAACACCTCGACCTCAGGAGGCTGTTCTTCCCTTGTATTGTTCATCATCCACCCAAGAGGCAATCCACCACCACCACACTGGAGTAGGGTATTACACCACGACGGTGGCCCGAACCAGTATAAATCTTGTGTCTTTATGTGTTGCGAGTTCGTTGGGTTCGTCCGCGAGATCTAGTGAGCTAGAGCGCTGATCGGCAGGAGGGAAAGGCTTCGCGCGCACCCTAGTGTTCGAACCTTAAGGGTTTGCCGGAACCCCAATCCCAACATTTGGCGCGCCAGGTACGGGTGCGCCGTAGCTTCCCTTCCGCCAACTCGTCGCTCCGTCGCTCTGTCGTCTCCATGGCGGACGCTCGCCGTGCTTGGGCCGAGCGTCGGGCTGCCCTTGACGCCCGCGTCGCTCAGACGGCTCCCGTCGGTGGGCCGCCTCGCCGTTCTCCGTCCCCCGCCGCCAATGCTGCCATAGGCCCGGTGGGAAATGAGCAGCAGGCATCCTCGCAGCATCCTTCGGTGCTGCAGGACGGTCGCACCGCTACTCCATCACTCGCCCCTGCTGGTTCTTTGTCTCACGCGCACCATGCTCCCATGGAGGCACGGCCCGCGCTCATTGCAGCGAACGAGCTCCTGCGTTACCGCCCCGTTGATGACGTCTATGAGGAGTGGCTCGACCGTGTCGCCGAGCTCGTCCGTGCCGCGGGGGGCTCCCTGGCGCCGTCCCACTCTCTGCCTCCCCCTCAACAGGACGCGGGCGACGGGACTCATGGCGTGCCTCCACCGCCTCGGCCCCAAGACGGTGCCTTGGCGCCAAGGCACGCGCCACCGCGGCGTGATCCACCGCGCCCGGTGCCCATGCGTGAAGAAAGGAGCTGCCAAGAAATCCCGCGGCCGTGAGAAGCTGCACCGGCGCTCCCCGCGCCACCTCGTCAAGACCGCGCGCCGCCCGCAGTGGCGCAGCACGGACCTCGCCAAGACCAAGCTCCGCCTCTGAAGCGGGCCCTGGCAACCACGGCAGGCTGCCGCGCCTTCACCCCTGAGCTACGTAGCGTTGCCTGGCCAGGCAAGTTCAAGCCAGATCTGCCTCCTCGGTACGACGGCACCGCCGACCCCACGGAGTTCCTGCAGCTCTATGAGTTGAGCATCGAAGCAGCCAACGGCGATGAAAAAGTCATGGCGAATTGGTTTCCCATGGCTCTCAAGGATGGGGCCCGCTCCTGGCTCCTGAACCTGCAGCCCGGCTCGATCTCCTCCTGGGACGAGATGCGCGACCGCTTCGTCGCCAACTTCCAGGCCACTCGTGACCGCCCACCGATCGCGGGCGATCTACGCTGCATCAAGCAATAGCCGAGAGAGACCCTCCAGAAGTACATCCGGCGCTTCAATAGCACCCACCTAAGATCCCCAAGGTCACGGACGAGGTCATCATCTCCGCGTTTTCCGACGGCGTTCGCGACGTCAAGATGAAGGAAGAGCTGGCTATCCATGAGGAGCTCTGCACATCTCAGGAGCTATTCAACCTGGCGACCAAGTGCGCAAGAGCTGAGGAGGGGCGCCTCTCTCTCCTTGAGCTGTCGGCTACAGGAGTGGAGAAGAAGAAAGCCAAGGCCAAGGATGTGAAGCGCAAAGAGGCAGTCGTGCTCGCAGCGGAGCCCGACACCAAGCAAGGCAGAGATCAGCCCGAGTCGTCCAAGAACGGTCGTCCATTCTGCGCTTTCCACAACCTGAACACCCACAACACCAGCGACTGTCAAGAGCTCAGAGCCATTCGGGAAGGACGCTTCGGCCGACGCCCGAGCGCAACGACCGAGGCTACGGCCGCGGAGGAGGACGCAGAGGCGGACACTGGGACGACCATGGCCCACGCCAGGAGTGGCGTGACCGGCCTCGTGAGGACCGCTAACAGGACCAACCTCGCGAGGGCGCCTGGAGGGACCCGCCTTGTGAGGATCGCCCCCAGGGCAACGTCGGTCTTCCCCCATTGCCGCCGCCAAGGAGGAACGATGACCACCACCAGGACGAGGGAGCTGGGGGCTTCCAGGAGCCGCATGTGATCGCTTGCATCTTGGGCAGTGCTCAAGCACCAGCCTCTCAGCGCATCTTCAAAAAGTTCGCTCGCGAGGTGAATGCGACGCTCCCCAAGCTCGAGGCCACACGCCCACTCCATTGGTCCCAATGCGCCATCACCTTCAGCTCGGCGGACCAGCTCAAGTGCGCAGCCGCCGCTGGCACACTCCCTATGCTGTGCTCCCCAGTCATCAGCAATGCGCAAGTCACCAAGACTCTCATCGACGGCGGCGCAGGGCTCAAAGTCCTATCCGCCAACACATTCGACAGCCTCTAAGTGCCCTATGAGCAGCTCCAGCCGACCAAGCCTTTCTCAGGAGTGATCGACGGTTCCACCACAGCGATAGGGCAAGTCCGCCTGCCTGTCACCTTTAGGGAGCGCAAGAACTACCGCACCGAGCTCATCGACTTCGACGTCGCGCACATCCGCCTGCCGTACAATGCCATCCTTGGGTATCCAGCCCTGGCCAAGTTCATGGCAGTCACTCACCATGGCTAAAACGTCCTCAAGATGCTAGGAAGCGGGGGGGTCATCACGGTCCTGTGTGAAGAAAGAGATGCAGTGTGCTCCCTTGAGCGCGCCTTCCAAGCCATGGCAATCGACAACCCTGACCGCAGAAGTGAAGGCCCTCCGGAGACCGTCCCGAAGAAGAAGCTGTCGCGCCGCGCAGGGCCCCAAGAAGAGGGCGTCGCATCAAGAACCTCGTCAGGACCAGCGCCTGCTCCAGGGGCGCCTCCCTCCACCGCATAGGAAAGCGCACCCGGCGCCCTCCTCGGGTAGGGCTCGGGGGCTCTCTTCTGGAGGGCCTCAGACCTTGCCAACCTCAAGAGGGAGGCGCTTGGGCACCACTTGGAAGCGTGCTTCACAGCACGTTTTCCTCGGGAAAGTATGGGGCAAGGAGTGCCCACCACCCAGGAGTTAATCACCAAAACCACCCAAGAGTTACAAGACGCGAGAGCCATGCGCGGTTACAGCTGCTCACGGAGTGTGGCTCACCATCCAGGCGAGGGTGCTGAGCTGCGCGCCTGCGTCGACATCCCAGGGCTCAACAGGGCCGCATCTCAGGAACGCTTCTAGCCATCGCGTGCGGGCCGCTGTGAAGGTCCACCACATAGCTACGTTCGCATGCCCTTCGGCTTGCCGAGCGTGGCGTCGGCCTATCAACGCAACATGCGGCAAGCCCTGGCGGCTCAGGAGGTCAGGTTCCATGCCGTTCGGGAGGAGATGGCGACGGTCTTTAGGGAAACTCCCGAGCCCCCAGAGCCTCCCGAGGCTCAGGGTCCCGGTGGCTCATGAGGAGCCATTCCTTCAACGCGTGGCTTCAGCTGCGCCAACTCTACTTCGCCTACAGAACCAGGTGACGTCTTCCAAGTTCATTTAAGCTGGGAGCGCCCCTCAGGCTGCACTATTCCCAGGCCACGTGGGTCCGTCCCTTTGGCATTTATCCCTTCTGCTTATGTCTCTAGCTTACCTCGTTGGGGGCGCCCCACGGGCTGCATCATCCCCACGCCGCTCGGGCTAGACCCAGTGGCATGTATCTTCCTGCATTTATCCCAATCGATCTGCTCTTCATGCCTAACATACCGACCGCTATCACCTGCTCGATCATCGCCTCCCTCTGGGCCTCTACACAGGCACGGCGTTAGTGCATGGGTCTGTCCCTGCCACAACCGACAAATCTGGGTGGTCGAGCTCTGGCTCGCGGCACGCGCCGTGCACGTCACCTCACTAGGCCCTCAGTGCCTCCACTTCATCCAGTCCACCCGCCGCAGGCAGGCGGCAGTAACGGCAAAACATGTTTCTTCTTGTGCCTGTCCACAGGAACCCTGCGGGAAGGGCAGCAGGCGGCACCGCGAGCCTCCTTTCCTCTCATGCGATTCTCTTGCGCGTTAAAAGGGGGGCTCCTGAGCATTGCGACTCAGGAGCTCTTACTGGCTCTCCAGCCCTCACCCCTGGCCTTGACCACGGCATCGCGACCTGGCATACCAGCGGCGGCTGAGCTCGCTCGAGGGCCAGGACCTGAGGACGTAGAGCATTAAGAAGAGCTCGGGAGAAGGAAAACTCGTACGGGCTGGCCTAGCTATGTCGCGTAAGTTGGCGCATAGCCCTAGCGCAACATCAGGGATTACCTTGAAGTCATCAAGATAAGTCTCGCCCTCGGATGGGCTAAATATTTGGGCTTAATAGTCGCTCGCACCATGCCGCAACCCCGTTGCGGCCAAGTCATCTTCATTTCTTTCCTTACCATGGCTGCTTGGGCGCTAAGGGGGACCTCCTGAGCATCGCGCCTCTAGGGCTCTTACTAGACCTCGGGCCGCGCACCTCCTGGCCTTGACCACGGCATCTCGACCTGGCATACCAGCGACGGCTATAGCCACCTTGGGACCGGGACTCGTCAGCGTAGAGAAACAAGCTATCGTGAGGAAAGAAAGGGGAGATCGAGCCTTAACGGGACGCACGTTCATAAAATCTTCATAACAAGGAAAATAAGTACAAAGGCATTGTAGATCCTTACATGCCCCCACGGGGTAATTCATGATTCTTTGCAGGAAACAAAAGCTGATGCTAAGGGGGTCCTATCTACGTCCTCCCGTGGCGGACACCATCATCAACAGTGGGCCACGGGAGGCCGGCGCCAACCCCATCCAGATCAGTGGCGGCGGCGGTCGGACGCTGCTGCCTTGCCCCGGGCGCGGCGAGAGCTCGGGGGGACGTAGCTGTCGTCACTCGTCTCCGGAGTCCCGTAGAGCTCAGGAGAGCTGCTAGACTCCCAAGGGCTGCTGCCGTTGGAGTGGTCGCAAGCGGAGCGCACACCAGCCTCGCGCTCCTCTCCGGAGCAGCACTCCAGGCGGCGGCCCTCGGCGTTGAAGACCTTGAAGAGAAGCATGGAGGTGCCGTCGTACTCGAAGTGGATCGCGAGGGCGCCCCTCGCACGACAGATCCGTACGATCTCGCCCGAGCCGCATGATACGTCTCCAACGTATCTATAATTTTTGATTGCTCCATGCTATATTATCTACTGTTTTGGACTATATTGGGATTTATTTTCCACTTTTATATTATTTTTGGGACTAACCTATTAACCAGAGGCCCAGCCCAGAATTGCTGTTTTTTGCCTATTTCAGTGTTTCGAAGAAACGGAATATCAAACGGAGTCCAAACGGAATGAAACCTCCGGAAACGTGATTTTCTCACCGAACGTGATCCAAGAGACTTGGACCCTACACCAAGGCATCAGAGTGGCAGTCATGAGGGTGGGCCCCTCCTAGGGCGCGCCCCCTGCCTCGTGGGCCCCTCGATGCTCCACCGACGTACTCCTTCCTCCTATATATACCTACATACCCCCAAATGATCAGAACACGAGCCAAAAACCTAATTCCACCGCCGCAACTTTCTGTATCCACGAGATCCCATCTTGGGGCCTGTTTCGGAGCTCCACCGGAGAGGGTCGTCATCACGAAGGGCTTCTACATCATCATAGCCTCTCCGATGAAGTGTGAGTAGTTTACCTCAGACCTTCGGGTCCATAGTTAGTAGCTAGATGGCTTCTTCTCTCTTTTTGGATCTCAATACAAAGTTCTCCCCCTCTCTTGTGGAGATCTATTTGATGTAATCTTCTTTTTGCGGTGTGTTTGTTGAGATCGACGAATTGTGGGTTTATGATCAAGTCTATCTATGAATAATATTTGAATCTTCTCTGAATTCTTTTATGTATGATTGGTTATCTTTGCAAGTCTCTTCGAACTATCCGTTTGGTTTGGCCAACTAGATTGGTTGTTCTTGCCATGGGAGAAGTGCTTAGCTTTGGGTTCGATCTTGCGGTGTCCTTTCCCAGTGACAGAAGGGGCAGCAAGGCACGTATTGTATCGTTGCCATCGAGGATAACAAGATGGGGTTTATTTCATATTGCATGAATTTATCTCTCTACATCATGTCATCTTGCTTAAGGCGTTACTCTGTTTTTAACTTAATACTCTAGATGCATGCTGGATAGCAGTCGATGAGTGGAGTAATAGTACTAGATGCAGAATCGTTTCGGTCTACTTGTCACGGACGTGATGCCTATATACATGATCATGCCTAGATATTCTCATAACTATGCTCAATTCTGTCAATTGCTCAACAGTAATTTGTTCACCCACCGTAGAATACTTATGCTCTTGAGAGAAGCCACTAGTGAAACCTATGGCCCCTGGGTCTATTCTGATCATATCAATCTCCATCACTTTAATCTTGCTTTGCTTTTTACTTTGCCTTTACTTTTTACTTTGCCTTTACTTTTTACTTTGCATCTTTATACCAAAAATACCAAAAATATTATATCTATCAGATCTCACTCTCGTAAGTGACCGTGAAGGGATTGACAACCCCTAATCGCGTTGGTTGCGAGTAGCTATCGTTTTGTGCAGGTACGAGGGACTTGAGCGTGGCCTCCTACTAGATTGATACCTTGGCTCTCAAAAACTGAGGGAAATACTTACGCTACTTTGCTGCATCATCCCTTCCTCTTCGGGGAAAACCAATGCAAGCTCAAGAGGTAGCAAGAAGGATTTCTTGCGCCGTTGCCGGGGAGTCTACACAAAAAGTCAACATACCAAGTACCCATCACAATCCCTATCTCTCGCATTACATTATTTGCCATTTGCCTCTCGTTTTCCTCTCCCCCACTTCACCCTTGCCGTTTTATTCGCCCTCTCTCTCTCTCTCTCTCTCTCTCTCTCTCTCTCTCTATCCTCCCTCTCTATTTGCCTCTTTTGCCCGCTTGCCTTTTTGTTTGCTCGTGTGTTAGATTGCTTGTTTGTCGCGATGGCTCAAGATACTACCAAATTGTGTGACTTCACCAATACCAATAATAATGATTTCCTTAGCACTCCGATTGCACCTCTTGCCAATACTGAATCTTGTGAAATCAATACTGCTTTGTTGAATCTTGTTATGAAAGATCAATTCGCCGGCCTTCCTAGTGAAGATGCCGCTACTCATCTGAATAGCTTCGTTGATTTATGTGATATGCAAAAGAAAAAAGATGTCGATAATGATGTCGTTAAATTGAAGATATTTCCTTTTTCGCTTAGAGATCGTGCTAAAGCTTGGTTTTCGTCTTTGCCTAAAAATAGTATTGATTCTTGGAACAAGTGCAAAGATGCTTTTATCTCTAATTATTTTCCTCCCGCTAAGATCATCTCTCTTAGAAACGATATTATGAACTTTAAGCAACTTGATCATGAACATGTTGCGCAAGCTTGGGAGAGAATGAAACTAATGATACGTAATTGCCCTACTCGTGGTTTGAATTTGTGGATGATTATACAAAAAAATTATGCCGGATTGAATTTTGCTTCTAGAAATCTTTTAGATTCGGCCGCGGGAGGCACTTTTATGGAAATCACTTTAGGAGATGCTACCAAACTCTAAGATAATATTATGGTTAATTATTCTCAATGGCATACTGAAAGATCTTCTAATAAAAAGTGCATGCGATAGAAGAAATCAATGTTTTGAGTGGAAAGATGGATGAACTTATGAAATTATTTGCTACTAAGAGTGTTTCTTCTGATCCTAATGATATGCCTTTGTCTACTTTGATTGAGAATAACAATGAATCTATGGATGTGAATTTTGTTGGTAGGAATAATTTTGGTAACAACGCTTATAGAGGGAATTTTAGTCCTAGGCCATATCCTAGTAATCCTTCTAATAGTTATGGGAATTCTTACAACAACTCTTATGGAAATTATAATAAGATGCCCTCTGAATTTGAGAATAGTGTTAAAGAGTTTATGAATTCACAAAAGAATTTTAATGCTTTGCTTGAAGAGAAATTGATTAAAGTTGATGATTTGGCTAGGAATGTTGATATAATTTCTCTTGAGGTTGATTCTTTAAAGCTTAGATATATTCCTCCTAAGCATGATATCAATGAGTCTCTCAAAGCCATGAGAATTTCCATTGATGAGTGCAAGGAAAGAACCGCTAGGATGCGTGCTTCCAAAGATGCCTTTATTAAAGCGTGTTCTTCCAATTGCTATGAAAATCAAGATGAAGATCTAAAAGTTATTGATGTGTCCCCTATTAAATCTTTGTTTTGCAATATGAATCTTGATGAAACTGAATATGATCTTCCTTTACCTAGAAGGCGTTCTAAAAATTCAGAGTATTTAGATCTTTATGATGAAATTGATGAAAGTGGGATTGAAAGAAATAAAAATCTAGATGTTGCTAAACCCACTATATTGAATTTCAAGGAATTTAATTATGAAAGTTGCTCTTTAATTGATTCTATTTCCTTGTTGCAATCCGTGCTAAATTCTCCACATGCTTATAGTCAACATAAAGCCTTCACCGAACATATTGTTGATGCCTTGATGCAATCTTATGAAGAAAAACTTGAGTTGAAAGTTTCTATCCCTAGAAAACTCTTTGATGAGTGGGAACCAACTACTAAAATTAAAATTAAAATTAAATATCATGAGTTCTATGCTTTGTGTGATTTGGGTGCTAGTGTCTCTACTATTCCTAAGACTTTGTGTGATTGCTAGATTTCCGTAATTTTGATGATTGCTCTCTAAACTTGCATATTGCGGATTCTACTATTAAGAAACCTATGGGAAGGATTAATGATGTTCTTATTGTTGCAAATAGGAATTATGTGCCCGTAGATTTCATTGTTCTTGATATAGATTGCAATCCTTCTTGCCCTATTATTCTTGGTAGACCTTTCCTTAGAACGGCTGGTGCAATTATTGATATGAAGGAAGGGAATATTAGATTTCAATTTCCATTGAAAAAGGGCATGGAACACTTTCCAAGAAAGAAAATAAAATTGCATATGAAACTATCATGAGAGCCACTTATGGATTGCCTACCAAAGATGGCAATACCTAGATCTATCCTCGCTTTTATGCCTAGCTAGGGGCGTTAAACGATAGCGCTTGTTGGGAGGCAGCCCAATTTTATTTTTATTCCTTGATTTTTTTCTCATGTTTAGTAATAAATAAATTATTTAGCCTCTGTTTTTGTTGTGTTTTTTGTGTTTAATTAGTGTTTGTGCCAAGTATAACGGTTGGGAAGACTTGGGGAAAGTCTCGTTGAACTTGCTGTAAAAAACAGAAACTTTAGCGCTCACGAGAACTGCTGCATTTTTATTTTAAGAGTTCTATTTAGTTAATTCTTTGTGCAGATGATTAATAGATAAATTCCTCACGTCCATAAATTTATTTTAGAATTTTTTTTGGTTCCATATCTTGCGCTAGCTACATATTACTACAGACTATTCTGTTTTTGACAGATTCTGTTTTTCGTGTGTTGTTTGCTTATTTTGATGAATCTATGGCTAGTAAAATAGTTTATAATCCATAGAGAAGTTGGAATACAGTAGGTTTAAAACCAATATAGATAAAGAATGAGTTCATTACAGTACCTTGAAGTGGTCTTTTTTTTCTTTTGCTAACGGAGCTCACGAGTTTTCTACTTTAAGTTTTGTGTTGTGAAGTTTTCAAGTTTTGGGTGAATTATTTTGATGGATTATGGAACAAGGAGTGGCAAGAGCCTAAGCTTGGGGATGCCCATGGCACTCCCAAGATAATCCAAGGACACCAAAAAGTCAAAGCTTGGGGATGCCCCGGAAGGCATCCCCTCTTTCGTCCAATTCCATCGGTAATTTACTTGGAGCTATATTTTTATTCACCAACATGATATGTGTTTTGCTTGGAGCGTCTTGTATTATTTGTGTCTTTTTGTTTTACTATGCCACAATCATCCTTGCTGTACACACCTTTTGAGAGAGCCATACATGAATTAAAATTTGATAGAATACTCTATGTGCTTCACTTACATCTTTTGAGCTTTGTAGTTTTGCTCTATGTGCTTCACTTATATCTTTTGAGCGTTATAATTTTGCTCTATGTGCTTCACTTAGATATTTTAGAGCACGGTGGTGGATTTGTTTTAAAGAAACTATTGATCTCTCATGCTTCACTTAAATTATTTTGAGAGTCTCTTAGTAGCATGGTAATTTGCTTAATAATAATATGCTTGGTATTCAAGATTTGTGAAACTTTCTTTTGAGTGTGTTGAATACTAAGAAAAGATTGAAGCATGATAATTGTTTTGAGATATGGAGGTGATAATATTAGACTCATGCTAGTTGAGTAGTTGTGAATTTAAAGAATACTTGTTTTAAAGTTTGTGATTCCCGTAGCATGCATGTATGGTGAACCGTTATGTGATGAAGTCAGAGCATGATTTATTTATTGATTGTCTTCCTTATGAGTGGCGGTCGGGGACGAGCGATGGTCTTTTCCTACCAATCTATCCCCCTAGGAGCATGCGCGTAACACTTTGCTTTGATAACTTCTAGATTTTTGTAATAAGTATATGAGTTCTTTATGACTAATGTTGAGTCCATGGATTATACGCACTCTCACCCTTCCACCTTTGCTAGCCTCTCTAAATACCGCGCACTTTTCGCTGGTATCATACACCTACCATATACCTTCCTCAAAACATCCACCATACCTACCTATCATGGCATTTCCATAGCCATTCCGAGATATATTGCCATGCAACTTTCCACCATTCCGTTCATGACACATTCATCATTGTCATATTGCGTATCCCGGTACACCACCGGAGGCATTCATATAGATTCATATTTTGTTCTAAGTATCGAGTTGTAATAGTTGAGTTGTAAGAAAACTAAAAGTGTGATGATCATCATTATTAGAGCATTGTCCCAAGTGAGGAAAGAATGATGGAGACTATGATTCCCCCATAAGTCAGGATGAGATTCCGGACGAAAAATAAATAAAAGAGGCCAAATAAGCCCAAATAAAAAGAAGAGGCCATAAAAAATGAGAGAAAAAGAGAGAAGGGACAATGTTACTATCCTTTTACCACACTTGTGCTTCAAAGTAGCACCCTGATCTTCATAGTAGAGAGTCTCTCATGTTATCACTTACATATACTAGTGGGAATCTTTCATTATATAACTTGGCTTGTATATTCCAATGATGGGCTTCCTCAAATTGCCCTAGGTCTTCATGAGCAAGCAAGTTGGATGCACACCCACTTAGTTTCTTTTTGAGCTTTCATATACTTATAGCTCTAGTGCATCCGTTGCATGGCAATCCCTACTCACTCACATTGATATCTATTGATGGGCATCTCCATAGCCTATTGATAAGCCTAGTTGATGTGAGACTATCTTCTCCTTTTTGTCTTCTCCACAACCACCATTCTCTTCCACCTATAGTGCTATATCCATGGCTCACGCTCATGTATTGCATGAAGATTGAAAAAGTTTTGAAAAAGTTAGAGTATGAAACAATTGCTTGGCTTGTCATTGGGGTTGTGCATGATTTAAATACTTTGTGTGGTGAAGATAGAGCATAGCCAGACTATATGATTTTGTAGGGATAACTTTCGTTGGCCATGATATTTTGAGAAGACATAATTGCTTTCTTAGTATGCTTGAAGTATTATTATTTTTATGTCAATATAAACTTTTGTCTTGAATCTTTCGAATCTGAATATTCATATCACAATTAAGAAGATTTGCATTGTAATTATGCCAAGTAGCACTCCGCATCAAAAATTCTCTTTTTATCATTTACCTACTCGAGGACGAGCAGGAATTAAGCTTGGGGATGCCTGATACGTCTCCAACGTATCTATAATTTTTGATTGCTCCATGCTATATTATCTACTGTTTTGGACTATATTGGGCTTTATTTTCCACTTTTATATTATTTTTGGGACTAACCTATTAACCGGAGGCCCAGCCCAGAATTGTTGTTTTTTGCCTATTTCAGTGTTTCAAAGAAACGGAATATCAAACGGAGTCCAAACGGAATGAAACCTTTGGAAACGTGATTTTCTCACCGAACGTGATCCAGGAGACTTGGAGCCTACACCAAGGCATCAGAGAGGCGGTCACGAGGGTGGGCCCCCCTAGGGCACGCCCCCTGCCTCGTGGGCCCCTGATGCTCCACCGACGTACTCCTTCCTCCTATATATACCTTCGTACCCCCAAATGATCAAAACAGGAGCCAAAAACCTAATTCCACTGCCGCAACTTTCTGTATCCACGAGATCCCATCTTGGGGCCTGTTTCGGAGCTCCGCCAGAGAGGGCCGTCATCACTGAGGGCTTCTACATCATCATAGCCTCTCCGATGAAGTGTGAGTAGTTCACCTCAGACCTTCGGGTCCATAGTTAGTAGCTAGATGGCTTCTTCTCTCTTTTTGGATCTCAATACAAAGTTCTCCCCCTCTCTTGTGGAGATCTATTTGATGTAATCTTCTTTTTGCGGTGTGTTTGTTGAGACCGATGAATTGTGGGTTTATGATCAAGTCTATCTATGAATAATATTTGAATCTTCTCTGAATTCTTTTATGTATGATTGGTTATCTTTGCAAGTCTCTTCGAATTATCCGTTTGGTTTGGCCAAATAGATTGGTAGTTCTTGCCATGGGAGAAGTGCTTAGCTTTGGGTTCGATCTTGCGGTGTCCTTTCCCAGTGACAGAAGGGGCAGCAAGGCACGTATTGTATCGTTGCCATCGAGGATAACAAGATGGGGTTTATTTCATATTGCATGAATTTATCTCTCTACATCATGTCATCTTGCTTAAGGCGTTACTCTGTTTTTAACTTAATACTCTAGATGCATGCTGGATAGCAGTCGATGAGTGGAGTAATAGTAGTAGATGCAGAATCGTTTCGGTCTACTTGTCATGTACGTGATGCCTATATACATGATCATGCCTAGATATTCTCATAACTATGCTCGATTCTGTCAATTGCTCAACAGTAATTTGTTCACCCACCGTAGAATACTTATGCTCTTGAGAGAAGCCACTAGTGAAACCTATGGCCCCCGGGTCTATTATCATCATATCAATCTCCATCACTTTAATCTTGCTTTGCTTTTTACTTTGCCTTTACTTTTTACTTTGCATCTTTATACCAAAAATACCAAAAATATTATATCTATCAGATCTCACTCTCGTAAGTGACTGTGAAGGGATTGACAACCCCTAATCGCGTTGGTTGCGAGTAGCTATTGTTTTGTGCAGGTATGAGGGACTTGAGCGTGGCCTCCTACTGGATTGATAACTTGGTTCTCAAAAACTGAGGGAAATACTTACGCTACTTTGCTACATCATCACTTCCTCTTCGGGGAAAACCAACGCAAGCTCAAGAGGTAGCACCGCAGGTCATGAAGTTCTTGCCAATGGGGACCACCTCGATCTTCGCTCTGATCGCCGGATCGCCGCAATCGGCATGCTGCTGCCAGAGCTTGAGAGGCCCCCTCGGCGGCATCACGTCAGAGAAGAACCGTGGGAAGTGGATCAAAGAGTTCGGAGGCGTCGGCGCCCATAGCACCAGCTCGCGCGAGGAGTCCGCGGCATGGACGGCTCGCGTCGCCGTGGTGCGGTGACCCCTGATGTGGCATGGGTGACGCTGCTCACCGCTTCATCCTCCCGAGCCCACGGCCTGGGCATACAGGGGTAGCGGGTACCCCGGTGAAGGCCGCTCGCACGAAGGCCTCGCCACCACCTGCATCGCCGCTTCATCACGGTGATGGATCGACCTATTTTTAGGCGGGAGTGGCTCCCGGGCATCCCAGGGGGCCTGCCCCTTCTCCCCGGCAGAGAACCTTCTGATGGGCGCCATTGGAACAAGCAGTAGAGCAAGGAGGAAGAAGCAAGCAAGGAAGAGATGGGCAACGGGGCTCCGCCCCCCTCCCCATTTATAGCAAGAGAAGGCCAACCGGCGTCTCCCACAATCGCAGGTAATGATAGTTTCCCTTGCATGTCGCAGGGATTTAACAAGTCGTGCAGTCATCGAGGCAGCGTGGGGAAGCGGAGACTCCCACGTCCAATCAACTGCCACGCGTCAACCGACGCAGCAGACTTTTGGGGCACGTGGTGCTTCCAGCTTGACCCTTGGCTTCGCCGTGAAGCTAAGCCCGAGCACACCTTGGGCCCGGGGGCTACCATCGGCGTTCTGGGAACGGAGTCCCCGGACTTGCCTGCCTGCGGCCCATAGTGTGGCTGAGCCAGCAGGCCGTACGGCCCATCTTCACCAGCAAAGCATCCAAGACCCTCGCGAGGGGCCAAGCCTCACGAGGCCGATGACGCAAGACCTCCTCTGGAGTGGCCTAGCTAGGCAGGCTCACGAGGAGCGGAGATATCAAGGCAAGGCGAACCTCGCGAGGCTCTCGTGATGTGAGCCATGACGATCGACACCAGGCGGGCGCTAGCGCGCGCAGAGTCCTCTTTGGTTCAAAGGGGCAAGCGCAGCCGGGGAGTACCGAGGCATTAGGAAAAGGTTGCCATTTCGGTGCAACAAGACCAAGACCATGGACTGCAAGACGGAGGTCATCGTGGAGCCCAGAACAGGTCACCACCAGAACTTTGTGCAGGCAAAGACTACTTTTATCAGGATAGATCATACTAGCTGTCCCCCTTCAAATTAGCCCGCCATTGTTGGCTCCCTTCCCGCTCGATATTTGGTAAGAGGACCAGGGCCTCTATAAATAGGACTATATACCACCTTAAAGGGGGGCGACAAGGAAGGCATAGGATTGAGACCATCCACACACACAAGCTCACCGAGCTCAAGAACACCTCGACCTCAGGAGGTTGTTCTTCCCTTGTATTGTTCATCATCAGCCCAAGAGGCAATCCACCACCACCACACTAGAGTAGGGTATTACACCACAACGGTGGCCCGAACTAGTATAAATCTTGTGTCTTTCTGTGTTGCGAGTTCGTCGGATTCGTCCGCGAGATCTAGTGAGCTAGAGCGCTGATCGGCAGGAGGGAAAGACTTCGCGCGCACCCCAGTGTTCGAACCTTAAGGGTTTGCCAGAACCCCAATCCCGACAGCTCGTCCGGAAGAACCAGGACACAATCGCAGTAGTTCTCCCTGTGTCGCCTTTGCTGATATAGCGGAACGTAAGGCAGCAAAACATGGGAGCCGGGCAAACCCAACATTTGACCCAAGACATGATTCAGGGCTGATGCATATAATGCTATAAGTTCGGGGTGCCGAACTTCCATGAAGGTGTTCGGACTTGATTGTCGTATTATGGGTAAAACAAAGCCCCTGGCATATTTAAGGCGTACGGATGCCACTTGACAAAAGAATTTCAACAAGAAATAACAGTAGATAAGCATTATATAAATCCACATGTTGTATTTGACTAGTACGTTGATGCGTGTGAGTACAGGTAATGGGATAAAAAAGAAATATGACTATGGAACCTGCTGAGACCAGGGGGAAGAAGTTGTGTGCGGATCCGGAGTATAGTTGGATGGTCATCGCAGGGAATATCTAAGGATTCCCTTGTGCATTTGAGCTGCTTCCATATCGACAGTCCTGGTCTGCGCAAAGTTGAACCTGCAAACAAAATGTAAGAAATGCTTGTATGCCGCAGAGTGGTTGAGCCGCAGTATGTGGCCTGTCCTGGCCTTTGCCGGAGTGTTTAATTGAGCTCTGGACGAGCCGGGCTATCCTGCCACGAAGTAGTTCGAAGTCCTTTGGCGGTGTCCGGGAGTCGGGCCGTCGACTCGAGGTTCGGTTGGAAGGTGCCACTTGTAGCTTCTGCTGTTAAAGCAGCGGTATACTCCTTGGTGCCGAGGGGCTGTTCGGCCTTGCCATTAACCGTAATGACACCATGGAGACCGGGCATCTTGAGCTTATGGTAGGCATAATGTGGTACCGCATTGAATCAAGCGAACGCAGTTCGTCCGAGTAGTGCCTGATAATCACTGCGAAAGGGGACGATGTCGAAGATCAACTCTTCGGCACGGTAATTATCTGGTGATCCGAAGACTACCTCAAGGGCGATGGAGCCTGTACAGCTGGCCTCCACACCTGGTATAATACCTCTGAAGGTGGTTTTAGTGGGCTTGATCACCGAATGATCGATGCCCATCTTGCGCACTGTGTCCTGGTAAAGCAGGTTTAGACTACTACCTCCATCCATAAGGACTCGTGTGAGGTGGAACCCATCAATTATTGGGTCGAGGACTAGTGCGGCTGGATTGCCCTGATTGGTGTTAACCGAACGATCCGTGCGGTTGAAGGTGATCGGCCCTAGTTTATATTGTGGGACGACTGGTTCCGTTAAGTCGACACCCCTAAGGGTGTGCGTCCGGTCCGGGTTGGGAGTGTAGGTGCCGTTTACCATGTTCATAATTTGGATTTGCGGGGGAAATTTCTTTTGCCCTCCAGTACTCGGTGATCTGGGCTCCTCGTCGCCATCGTCGCTTTGAGACCCCTTATCTTTGTTTTTGGCACCTGACCTGCCGGCTTGTTTGAAGACCCGGCATTCTCTGTTGGTATGATTGGCTGGTGTTCCTGGGGTGCCATGACTTTGGCATGGGCGGTCGAGTATGCGGTCCAGACTGGACGGACCCGAATTGTCATTTTTGAGTGGCCCATTCCGCTGACTGGACTTAGAGCCCCTAAATCCGGCATTGACTGTCGTATCTTCGGCATTTTCACCATTTTTGTGGTGCTTGTGTTTGTTGCGTCGGGGTTTGCCGTTGCTATCTCTGGCTTCTGATGTGCCAGGGTTGCTTGCTGTGTTGTTGCTACGGGCCAACCAGCTATCTTCGCCCGCGCAAAAGCGGGTCATGAGTGTCGTGAGGGCTGCCATGGATTTTGGATTCTCTTGGCCAAGATGTCGGGTGAGCCACTCGTCACGGATGTTATGTTTAAAGGCCAATAGGGCTTCGGCATCCGGATAGTCGACAATTTGGTTCTTTTTAGTTAGGAACCGAGTCCAGAATTTCCTGGCTGGCTCTCCGGGCTGTTGTGTTATGTGACTTAAATCGTCAGCATCCAGTGGTCGCACATAAGTGCCCTAGAAGTTGTCCAAGAATGCGTCTGCCAGGTTCTCCCAACTTCCGATGGAGTTTGCCGGCAAGCTATTCAGCCAATGCCGAGCCGGCCCCTTGAGTTTTAGCGGTAGATACTTGATGGCGTGTAGATCATCCCCGCGGGTCATGTGAATGTGGAGGAAGAAATCCTCTATCCATACTGCGGGGTCTGTAGTGTCGTCATATGAAATGTTCACGGGTTTAAACCCTTCTGGGAATTCATGATCCATTACTTCATCAGTGAAGCATAGGGGGTGTGCGGCGCCTCTGTGCCGGGCTATATCACGATGCAGTTCATACGAGTCTTGTCTGTTGTGTTCGGCCCGGCCGGATTTGCTTTTAGTATATCTGGCGTGACAGTTGTCGTCACGCGTTGGGGCGCGCCCCCGTGATCCGTAGACCGATCTTTTATGTCCTGATTTGTTTTCCAATACTTCTCACAGGTCATGCGTGTTACCCCGGGCCTTGGTATTTTTGTTTGACTGGCGACGGGGTGAGGGCTAGACTTCGGCCTGATATGCCGCTTTGTCTCGGCCATGAGGTGGTCGGTCAGCCGCATCATACGCTGGGAGTGTAGGCTTTAATGCTTCCTCCTTGAGTTGGGGTAGCAACCTGCGTTTTGGGTAACTTTTGGTTGGGCGCTCGAGTTCATATTCCTTGGCTGCCAGGACCTCGGTCCATCTATCCGTTAGCAAATCTTGATCAGCCTGAAGCTGCTGCTGGTTTTTATTCAGGCTTTTTGCTGTGGCTATAAGCCGGCGCTTGAAGCGCTCCTGTTCGGCGGGATCCTCAGGCACGATAAATTCTTCGTCGCCGAGGCTCACCTCGCCTTGGAAGAGAGGCATGTAATTGTCATCCTCTGATTCTCCGTCTGCTGCCTGTTCCTTAGGGCTAGCTTGCCCATCCTCCCGCTCGAGGCCTGGCTGGAGGGGATTGTCTTCGTCTTCGGCGCTATCCGCAGCGTTATTGTCTCTTGTGCCGGTATCGCCGTTCTTGCTATGGCGGGGCTTAGAGCGGTGCCGTTGACGCCGGTGCTTAGATTGCTTCTCGAGGGGATTATTCTCTGTTGCCTTATTGCCATCGCTTTCTTTGGGGGTGTCCACCATGTATATATCATATGATGAGGTGGCAGTCCAGCGCCCTGTGGGCAGTGGTTCCTGCTCTTCTCCTACATCGTCGTCCATACCGTCGATGTCTTTGGAGCCGAAATCAAGCATGTCTGTTAAGTCGTCGACAGTGGCTATTAAGTGGGTGGTGGGTGGGGAACGAATTTCTTCATTGTCCGCTTCCCACTCAAGCCGGACATAGTTCGGCCAAGGGCCTTCCGACAAGGAGAGAGACCTTAATGAATTTAGCACGTCGCCCAGGGGCGAGTGCTGAAAGATACCCGCGGAGGAAAACTCCATAATCGGCGCCCAATCAGATTCGATAGGCACGGACGTAGGCGGTTTGGAGCCCGTGGCCGGGGACGAATCCAAGGGTCTGGCAACACAGGTCTCGTAGGAGGTGAAGTCAGTATTCGGCTCTATCGCCGCTGAGTGTGCGGCCTCCGTGGCGGGGTCTATCCACCCATCCTCGGACGGCGCGATCTGCTCTGGATCAAGGGCCGGAGTTGACACAGGTGTGATCTCCCGAACACTGTCCGGTGGCAGAGCTAAGTCATGCTCGTCGTGGCTATGCGGCGCACCTAACACGGGATCGAATCTGTCAAAGATCAAGTCTCTGCGGATGTCGGCAGTATAGTTTAAGTTTCCAAACCTGACCTAACGGCCAGGGCCGTAGCTCTCGATCTGCTCCAGATGGCCAATCGAGTTGGCCCGTAGTGCGAAGCCGCCGAATATGAAGATTTGTCCGGGGAGAAAAACCTCACCCTAGATCGCATCGTTGCCGATGATCGAAGAGCCATCAAGCCTTATGGTGACGACACACTGGAACTCTCAATGAAAGCACCAATGTCGGTGTCAAAACCGGTGGATCTCGGGTAGGGGGTCCCGAACTTTGCATCTAAGGCGGATGGTAACAGGAGGCGGGGGACACAATGTTTACCCAGGTTTGGGCCCTCTCGATGGAGGTAATACCCTACTTCCTGCTTGATTTATCTTGATGATATGAGTATTACAAGAGTTGATCTACCACGAGATCGTAGAGGCTAAACCCTAGAAGCTAGCCTATGATTATGATTGTTGTTGTCCTACGGACTAAACCCTCCGGTTTATATAGACACCAGAGGGAGCTAGGGTTACACAGAGTCGGTTACAAGGGAGGAGATCTACATATCCGAATTGCCAAGCTTGCCTTCCACGCAAAGGAGAGTCCCACCCGGACACGGGACGAAGTCTTCAATCTTGTATATTCATAGCCCAACAGTCCGGCCAACGGATATAGTCCGGCTGTCCGGGGACCCCCTAATCCAGGACTCCCTCACGTCCCACGAACTCCGATCCAGCAGAGCTTTGTGGGAGAGTTCCGTCAGCATGATGGCGTGATGATGGTGATGATGTTGCTACTGACGCAAGGCTTCGCCTAAGCACTGCTACGATATGATCGAGGTGGATTATGGTGGAGGGGGCACCACACACGGCTTGGAACAATCAACTTGTGTGTCTTTAGGTGTCCCCCCGCCCCCGTATATAAAGGAGCAAGGGGGAGGCCGGCCGGCCTTGGTGCGCCCCAAGGAGAGGAGGAATCCTCCTCATAGTAGGAGTAGGATTCATCCTTTCCTAGTCCTACTAGGAAGGGGGAAGGGAGAAGGAAAGAGAGGGAGAGGGAAAGAGGGGCCGCGCCCCCCTCCCCTAGTCCAATTCGTACTCCTCATGGGAGGGGGTGCGCCACCTCCTGGGCTGCTGCCCTCTCTCTTCCCTCAGGCCCACTAAGGCCCAATACTTCCTCGGGGGGTTCCGGTAACCCCTCCAGCACTCCGGTTTTCTCCGAAACCACCCGAAACACTTCCGGTGTCTGAATATAGCCGTCCAATATATCAATATTTATCTCTCGACCATTTCGAGACTCCTCGTCATATCCGTGATCTCATCCGGGACTCCGAACTACCTTCGGTACATCAAAACATATAAACTCATAATACCGACCGTCATCGAACTTTAAGCGTGCGGACCCTACGGGTTCGAGAACTATGTAGAATGACCGAGACTCGTCTCCGGTCAATAACCAGTAGCGGAACCTGGATGCTCATATTGGCTCCTACATATTCTACGAACATCTTTATCGGTCAAACCGCATAAAGATCTACGTTGTTCCCTTTGTCATCGGTATGTTACTTGCCCGAGATTCGATCGTCGGTATCTCATACCTAGTTCAATCTCGTTACCGGCAAGTCTCTTTACTTGTTCCATAATGCATCATCCCTCAACTAACTCATTAGTCACAATGCTTGCAAGGCTTATAGTGATGTGCATTACCGAGAGGGCCCAGAGATACCTCTCCAACAATTGGAGTAACAAATTCTAATCTTGATCTATGCCAACTCAACAAGTACCATTGGAGACACCTGTAGAGCACCTTTATGATCACCCAGTTACGTTGTGACGTTTGGTTGCGCACAAAGTGTTCCTCTGGTACTCGGGAGTTGCATGATCTCATAGTCATAGGAACATGTATTGTTATGAAGAAAGCAATAGCAACAAACTAAACGATCATCGTGCTAAGCTAACGGATGGGTCAAGTCAATCACATCATTCTCTAATGATGTGATCCCGTTAATCAAATGACAACTCATGTCTATGGTTAGGAAACATAACCATCATTGATTCAACGAGCTAGTCAAGTAGAGGCAAACTAGTGACACTCTGTTTGTCTATGTATTCACACATGTACCAAGTTTCTGGTTAATACAATTCTAGCATGAATAATAAACATTTATCATGATATAAGGAAATATAAATAACAACTTTATTATTGCCTCTAGGGCATATTTCCTTCAAATTTGTATATCAAATATACCTTTGTTCACTTTGCCATCCTTCTTATCCGCCAAGTATTCGGGGTAGTTCCGGTTCCAATGACCATATCCTTTGCAGTTGAAGCACTTAGTTTCAGGCTTGGGTCCAGCTTTGGGCTTCTTCACGGGAGTGGCAGCTTGCTTGTCATTCTTCTTGAAGTTCCCTTTCTTTCCCTTGCCCTTTTTGTTGAAACTAGTGGTCTTGTTTAACCATCAACACTTGATGCTCTTTCTTGATTTCTACCTTCGCCGATTTAAGCATTGCGAAGAGCTCGGGAATCGTTTTCATCATCCCTTGCATATTATAGTTCATCAGAAAGTTCTAGTAGCTTGGTGATGGTGACTACAGAAATCTGTCAATCACTATCTTATCTGGAAGATTAACTCCCACTTAATTCAAGTGATTGTAGTACTCAGACATTCCGAGCACATGCTCACTGACTGAGCTATTCTCCTCCATCTTGTAGGCAAAGTACTTGTCAGAGGTCTCATACCTCCTGCCACGGGCATGAGTCTGAAATACCAATTTCATCTCTTGGAACATCTCATATGCTCTGTGGCATTCAAAACATTTTTGAAGTCCCGGTTCTAAGCCGTTAAGCATGGTGCACTAAACTATCAAGTAGTCATCATATCGAGCTTGCCAAACGTTCATAACGTCTGCATCTGCTCCTGCAATAGGTCTGTCACCTAGCGGTGCATCAAGGACATAATTCTTTTGTGCACTAATGAGAATAAACCTCAGATCACGGATCCAGTCCACATCATTGCTACTATCATCTTTCAACTTAGTTTTTCACTGGGAACATATCAAAAATAAAATAGGGGAGCTATATGCGAGCTATTGATCTATAACACAAAAATGCAAATACTATCAGGACTAATTTCATGATAAATTAAGTTCAATTAATCATAATACTTAAGAACTCCCACTTAGATAGACATCCCTCGAGTCATCTAAATGATCACATGATCCATATCAACTAAACCATGCCCGATCATCACGTGAGATGGAGTAGTTTTCAATGGTGAACATCTCTATGTTGATCATATCTATGATATGATTCATGTTCGACCTTTCGGTCTCTAGTGTTCCGAGGTCATGTCTATACATGCTATGCTCGTCAAGTTTAACCCGAGTATTCCGCATGTGCAAAACTGTCTTGCACCCGTTGTATGTGAACGTTGAGCTTATACACCCATTCATCATGTGGTGTCTCGGCACGACAAACTATCGCAACGGTGCATACTCAGGGAGAACACTTATACCTTGAAACTTTAGTGAGGGATCATCTTATAATGCTACCACCATACTAAGCAAAATAAGATGCATAAAAGATAAACATCACATGCAATCAAAATATGTGACATGATATGGCCATCATCATCTTGTGCCCTTGATCTCCATCTCCAAAGCAATGCCATGATCTCCATCGTCACCGGCTTGACACCTTGATCTCCACCGTAGTGTTGTGGTCGTCTCGCCAACTATTGCTTCTACAACTATCGCTAACTCATAGTGATAAAGTAAAGCCATTACATGGCATTTGCATTTCATACAATAAAGGGACAACCATAAGGCTCCTGCCAGTTATCGATAACTTTTACAAAACATGATCATCTCATACAATAACGTATATCACATCATGTCTTGACTATATCACATCACAACATGCCCTGCAAAAACAAGTTAGACGTCCTCTACTTTGTTGTTGCAAGTTTTACGTGGCTGCTACGGGGCTTCTAAATATAACCGTTCCTACCTACGCATCAAAACCACAACGGTGTTTCGTCAAGTTTGTTGTTTTAACCTTCAACAAGGACCGTCCGTAGTCAAATTCGATTCAACTAAAGTTGGAGAAATAGACACCCGCCAGCCACCTTTATGCAAAACTAGTTGCATGTCTGCCGATGGAACCAGTCTTGTCAACGTGGTCATGTAAGTTGGTTTGGGCCGCTTCATCCAACAATACTGCCGAATAAAAATAAGGCGTTGGTCGTAAGCAGTGTGACTATTACCGCCCACAACTCTTTGTGTTCTACTCGTGCATATCATCTACGCATAGACCTGGCTCGGATACCACTATTGGGGAACGTAGCATGCAAAAAATTATCTACGATCAAGCAAGATCTATCTAGGAGATGCATACAAAGGAGAGGGAGAGAGTGTGTCCACATACCCTTGTAGACCGGAAGCGGAAGCGTTAGTTTAATGCGGTTGATGTAGTCGAACGTCTTCTCAATCGAACCAATCAAGTATCGAACGTACGGCACCTCTGAGTTCAGCACATGTTCAGCTCGATGACGTCCCTCGAAATCTTGATCCAAAAAAGTGTCGAGGCAGAGTTTCGTCAGCACAGCGGTGTGGTGACGGTGATGGTGAAGTGATCCACGCAGGGCTTCACCTAAGCACTATGACAATATGACTGGAAGTGTAAACAGTGGAGGGGGGCACCGCACACGGCTACGAACAATTGATGTGCCTTAGCGGTGCCCCCTGACCCCGTATATAAAGGAGGAGAGGGGAGGAGGTCGGCCTAGGCACGTCCCAAAGTGGGGATGAGTCCTACTAGGACTCCAAGTCCAATTCGGACCCCCTTCCTTTTACCGGAAAGGGAAAGGGGGGAGGAGAGGGAGAAGGAGAAGGAAAGGGGGTGCCGCCCCCTTCCCCACTCCAATTCGGACCCCTTCCAAGTGGGGGCGCACCAGCCCCTTGTGGGCTGGTGTGCCTCCCTCCCAAGGCCCATGTGGCCCATTACTTCCCCGGGGGGTTCCGATAACCCCCGGTACTCCGATAAATACCCGAAACACTCCGGAACCATTCCGGTGTCCGAATACTATCGTCCAATATATCAATCTTTACCTCTTGACCATTTAGAGACTCCTCGTCATGTCCATGATCTCATTCGGGACTTCGAACAACATTCGGTCACCAAATTACATAACTCATAATCTAAATCGTCATCGAATGTTAAGCGTGCGGATTCTACGGGTTCGAGAACTATGTAGACATGACGAGACACCTCTCCGGTCAACAACCAATAGCGGAACCTGGATGCTCATTTTGGTTCCTACATATTCTACGAAGATATTTATCGGTCGAACCGTTATGACAACATACGTTATTCCCTTTGTCATCGGTATGTTACTTGCTCGAGATTCGATTGTCAGTATCTTCATGCCTAGTTCAATCTCGTTACCGGCAAGTCTCTTTACTTGTTTCGCAATGCATCATCCCGCAACTAACTCATTAGTCACTTTGCTTTCAAGGCTTATCATGATGTGCATTACCGAGAGGGCCCAAAGATACCTCTCCGATACTCGGAGTGACAAATCCTAATCTCGATCTATGCCAACCCAACAAACACCTTCGGAGATACCTGTAGAGCATCTTTACAATCACCCAATTATGTTGTGACGTTTGATAGCACACAAGGTATTCCTCCGGTATTTGGGAGTTGCATAATCTCATAGTCAAAGGAATATGTATAAGTCATGAAGAAAGCAATAGCAATAAAACTTAATGGTCATTATGCTAAGCTAACGGATGGGTCTTGTCCATCACATCATTCTCCTAATGATGTGATCCCGTTCATTAAATGACAACACATGTATATGGTTAGGAAACTTAACCATCTTTGATTAACGAGCTAGTCTAGTAGAGGCTTACTAGGGACACTGTGTTTTGTCTATGTATCCACACATGTATCAAGTTTTTGGTTAATACAATTCTAGCATGAATAATAAACATTCATCATGGTATAAGGAAATATAAATAACAACTTTATTATTGTCTCTAGGGCATATTTCCTTCAGAGATACCAACAATCGAATCTCGGGCAAGTAACGTACCGACAAAGGGAATTGTGTATGTTGTCGTAAAGGTTCAACTGATAAAAGATCTTGTGGAATATGTAGGAATCAATATGGGCATCCAGGTCCCGCTATTGGTTATTGACCGGAGAGGTGTCTTGGTCATGACTACATAATTCCCGAACCCGCACGGTCGCACACTTAACGTTCGCTGAGGCTAGAGTAGTATTGGGATATTTGATGAGTGGTAACCAAATGTTGTTTGGAGTCCCGGATGAGATCTCGGACACCACGAGGAGTCTCGTAATGGTCGAGAGGTAAATAATTACATATGGGAAGTCATATTTTGGGTTCCGGAAAAAACTGCAGTTTTTCGGTATTGTACCGGGAAGCTTCTAGAAGGTTCCGGGGGACTCCGGAGGGGTCTGGAAGTCCACGTGTGGGTCCACCACGACCAAACTGATAGTATGGGCTGTGGGGAGGTGCCCTGGCCTTATTGGGCTAGGCGCACCAAGTCCTCAAAAGCCCATGTGGCTAGGGAAGGCAAAATAGGAAGGAGTCCTTGTAGGAATAGGATTGGACTTGGAGTCCAAGTCCTCTCCCCCTTATCTGCGCCCTAGGGCTTGGAGGGGTTGTTTCTCACGCCCCTCCATCTATATATAGAGGGGAGGGGGCGCCCCAAGAGGACACACCAAGCCCTTCGCGCCCCTCTCTCTCCCGTTACTTGATACGTCTCCAACGTATCTATAATTTTTTATTGCTCCATGCTATATTATCTACTGTTTTGGGCATTATTGGGCTTTATTATCCACTTTTATATTATTTTTGGGACTAACCTATTAACCGGAGGCCCAGCCCGGATTTTTTGTTTTATGCCTATTTCAGTGTTTCGAAGAAAAGGAATATCAAACGGAGTCGAAACAGAATGAAATCAACTGGAGAAGTTATTTTTGGAACGAAAGCCACCGGATAGACTTGGACTCCACGTCAGGAGATACCGGAGCTGCTCACGAGGGTGGGGGCGTGCCCCCTGCCTCGTGGGGCCCTTGTGGCTCCTCCGACGTACTTCCTGCACCCATATATATTGTCGTACACTAAAACATCCAGAACAGAGAATAGATCGGGAGTTCCGCCGCCAGAAGCCTCCGTAGCCACCGAAAACCAATCTAGACCCGTTCCGGCACCCTTCCGGAGGGGGAATCCTTCTTCGGTGGCCATCTTCATCATCCCGGTGCTCTCCATGATGAGGAGGGAGTAGTTCTCCCTTGGGGCTGAGGGTATGTACCGGTAGCTATGTGTTTGATCTCTCTCTCTCTCTCTCGTGTTCTTGAGGTGATACGATCTTGATGTATCGCGAGATTTGCTATTATAGTTGGATCCTATGATGTTTTCTCCCCCCTCTACTCTCTTGTAATGAATTGAGTTTCCCCTTTGAAGTTATCTTATCGATTGAGTCTTTAAAGATTTGAGAACACTTGATGTATGTCTTGCCGTGGATATCTGTGGTGACAATGGGATATCACGTGATTCACTTGATGTATGTTTTGGTGACCAACTTGCGGGTTCCGCCCATGAACCTATGCATAGGGGTTGGCACACGTTTTCGTCGTGATTCTCCGGTAGAACTTTGGGGCACTCTTTGAGGTCCTTTGTGTTGGTTGAATAGATGAATCTGAGATTGTGTGATGCATATCGTATAATCATACCCACGGATACTTGAGGTGACATTGGAGTATCTAGGTGACATTAGGGTTTTGGTTGATTTGTCTCTTAAGGTGTTATTCTAGTACGAACTCTAGGGCTGTTTGTGACACTTATAGGAATAGCCCAACGGATTGATTGGAAAGAATAACTTTGAGGTGGTTTCGTACCCTACCATAATCTCTTCGTTCGTTCTCCGCTATTAGTGACTTTGGAGTGACTCTTTGTTGCATGTTGAGGGATAGTTTTATGATCCAATTATGTTAGTATTGTTGAGGGAACTTACACTAGCGAAAGTATGAACCCTAGGCCTTGTTTCCTATCATTGCAATACCGTTTACGCTCACTTTTATCATTAGTTACCTTGCTGTTTTTATATTTCAGATTACAAATACTTTATCTACCATCCATATTGCACTTGTATCACCATCTCTTCGCCGAACTAGTGCACCTATACAATTTACCATTGTATTGGGTGTGTTGGGGACACAAGAGACTCTTTGTTATTTGGTTGCAGGGTTGCTTGAGAGAGACCATCTTCATCCTACGCCTCCTACGGATTGATAAACCTTAGGTCATCCACTTGAGGGAAATTTGCTACTGTCCTACAAACCTCTGCACTTGGAGGCCCAACAACGTCTACAAGAAGAAGGTTGTGTAGTAGACATCAAGCTCTTTTCTGGCGCCGTTGCCGGGAGGTGAGCGCTTGAAGGTATATCTTTAGATCTTGCAATCGAGTCTTTTAGTTTCTTGTTTTATCACTAGTTTAGTTTATAAAAGAAAACTACAAAAAAATGGAATTGAGTTTGTCTCATACGCTTCATCTTTTTAATATCTTTCGTGAGTATGATGGAAAGGAAAATTGTGCTCAAGTGCTAGAAGAAGAATTCATAAAATGTTTGGCACTAAATATTTGAATGATGAGCATGATTGCAATGTTGTTAGTATGAATTCTTTGAATATCCATGATGCTAATGATGATTGCACTAGTTATGATGAAAATGTCTCCTATAAACATGTCAATTTTTTTGGAGTAGACTGGGTTTGCAAGTACACACCAAATAGGGAAGATAGATATTGCAAGAGGCATAAGTACTTAGAAACCAAATTGTTGCAAGAAGAGCTAGATGAATGTGCTGAAAATTTAAGATATCTTAACCATACTTGCGAACTTTGCAATGAACATGGCCATTTAAATATCAAATGCAAATTGTTTCATGACTGTATCATGTCCAAAAATTGTGATGACTTGATTTCCCTTGCACATCATAATGAACTTAGTTTGCTCTTGGGTTATGAAGAAATGAAACGTATAGCTGAGGGTATTCCAAAATTTAATCTCGATAAACTTCTTGGTTTTGATCTAGAGAAGATTTATATGTATTGTGTGGTGAATTGCATTGAAAATCCTTATATTGCCAATTACATAAAGAAAAGAAAACAAATAGAAGATGAAGAGAATGCTAATGAAAGGGAAGAGACTTCACAATATTCTCCTATTATTTCTTATGATGAATCAGGTAACGAAGATGAGCTCTCTATTCAACCAATCTCGTTAATAAGGAGCTCCAAAAAGAGGATTGAACCAACGCATGATGTGGTGAAGAAGAAGAAAAGAAAAAGGAAGAGAGGTAAAAAGATATCTCTCCCAAATAATGCTGCTCCTATTACTATGATGCCTCATGCAAAATATAATTGTGGAAGATAATGATACTTTTTATGATCTTGAAAATCTTTTTGGTACTTGCTTGGAAGAATATAATAATTGATATACTATCGGTGCTATCTATACTATTAATGATGAGAGTGATTATGCTTATGATATGAAAAGGCCCAAGCTTGGGGAAGCTATGTTTGATGAGGATGACATATTTGAGAATATATTTGCTGCAATTAATGTTTGTCCCAAGCTTGGGGAAGCTATGATTAATGAAGATGATATTTTTAGTCTCTCAAGTTTTGATATGCAAGTTCATAATGATGATAGCATGCCTCCTACTTATGATGATTATTGTGATGATACTTATGCTATAAAAAGTAGTGATTATATTTATAAACTTGTCATGATTATGATTACCCCTTCTCTGAACATTACTCTTTTAATGTGGAAGCAATTTATAGTATTCAAGTTTCCTATGATACTCCCACTATTCCGAATAAGAAGAATTTTGCTTGTGTGGAGAGTAATAAATTATCTATGCTTGTAGATCATGAAAAGAATGCTTTAGGTGCTGGTTATACTGTTGAATTCATTCATGATGCTACTGAAAATTATTATGAGGGAGGAACATGTGCTTGTAGGAATTGCAATAATATCAAGTTTCCTCTCTATGTGCTTAAAATTTTGAAGTTATGCTTGTTTTACCTTCCTATGCAAGTTGATTATTGTTCCCACAAGTTGTTTGCTCACAAAATCCCTATGCATAGGAAGTATGTTAGACTTAAATGTGCTAGTCATATTCTTCATGATGCTCTCTTTATGTTTCAATTCTTATCTTTTATGTGAGCATCGTTGAAATCATCATGCCTAGCTAGAGGCGTTAAACGATAGCGCTTGTTGGGAGGCAACCCAATATTATTTTTGTTCCTTGATTTTTTTTCCTGTTTAGTAATAAATAATTCATCTAGACTCTGTTTATATGTGGTTTTATGCTTTTAATTAGTATTTGTGCCAAGTAGAACCTTTGGGAAGACTTGGGTGAAGTCTTGTTGATCATGCTGTAAAAAACAGAAACTTTAGCGCTCACGAGAATTACTGCCATTTTTATTTGGAGAGTGCTATTTAGTTAATTCTTTTTCAGATTATTAATAGATAAATTCCTCAGGTCCAGAAATTTATTTGAGAATTTTATGAGTTCCAGAAGTATACGTTTGATCCGGATTACTACAGACTGTTCTGTTTTTGACAGATTCTGTTTTTCATGTGTTGTTTACTTATTTTGATGAATCTATGGCTAATGAAATAGTTTATAAACCATAGAGAAGTCGGAATACATTAGGTTTAACACCAATATAAATAAATAATGAGTTCATTACAGTACCTTGAAGTGGTGATTTATTTTCTTATACTAACGGAGCTTATGAGTTTTCTGTTAAGTTTTGTGTTGTGAAGTTTTCAAGTTTTGGGTAAGGATTCGATGGACTATGGAATAAGGAGTGGCAAGAGCCTAAGCTTGGGGATGCCCAAGTCACCCCAAGGTAATATTCAAGGATAGCCAAGAGCCTAAGCTTGGGGATGCCCCGGAAGGCATCCCCTCTTTCGTCTTCGTTCATCGGTAACTTTACTTGGAGCTATATTTTTATTCGCCACATGATATGTGTTTTGCTGGGAGCGTCAATTTATTTTGTTAGGATTTGCTTGATGTTATTTAGAATAATGGTTTGCATATTTTATTTCAATAAAAGTGGCATTGATAGCCTTTACTATGCCTATGTTACAAGTATACATGTTGCTGTTTGAAAACAGAAAGTTCACCGCTGTTGCAATAATTCCCTAGAAAATTCAGAATGTGATAAAATGTTGAAACCTTTTGCATATTAAGATATGATAAATTTACTACAGTGGGAATTTTATTTCATAATTTTTGAAGCTATGGAAGTATGGATGTTGCAGCATTCTTTACAGACTATCCTGTTTAGGCAGATTGCTGTTATGTTTGCATTGTTTGCATATGTTTGCTTCTTTAATGATTCTATTTGACGATAGGACTATTAAATATGCAGAGGCATTTAGTATACAATGTTGAATAATAATTTTAGTGATTTGGTACAGTAGATTATGATAAGGTTTTGGCAATGGTTTATACTAACTTATCTCACGAGTCCTTGTTGAGTTTTGTGTGGATGAAGTTTTTGAGATTTAGGGAGACCGTGATATGGGAGGAATTAAGGAGACACAAAAGCTCAAGATTGGGGATGCCTAAGGCACCCCAAGATAATATTTCAAGAGGTCTCAAGCGTCTAAGCTTGGGGATGCCCCGGTTGGCATCCCACCTTTCTTCTTCAACAACTATCGGTTAGTTTCGGTTGATCCTAAGTTTTCGCTTCTTCACATGATGTTTGCCATTCTTAGAATGTCATTTTATTTTGCTTTGCTTGCTGTTTGAATAAATTACCAAGATCTTAAATTATTAAATGTAGAGAGTCTTCGCATAGTTGCATAATTATTCGACTACTCATTGATCTTCACTTATATCTTTCGGAGTAGTTTGTCATTTGCTCTAGTGCTTCACTTATATCTTTTAGAGCATGGTGGTAGTTTTATTTTGAAGAAATAGATGAACTCTCATGCTTCACTTAGATTATTTTGAGAGTCTTAAATAGCATGGTAATTTGCTTAAAATCCTAATATGCTAGGTATACAAGAATAATAAAATTCTCTTATGAGTGTGTTGAATACTATGAGAAGTTTGATACTTGATAATTGTTTTGAGATATGGAGATGGTGATATTAGAGTCATGCTAGTTGAGTGGTTATGAATTTGAGAAATACTTGTGTTGAAGTTTGTGATTCCCGTAGCATGCACGTATGGTGAACCGTTATGTGATGAAGTCGGAGCATGATTTATTTATTGATTGTCTTCCTTATGAGTGGCGGTCGGGGACGAGCGATGGTCTTTTCCTACCAATCTATCCCCCTAGGAGCATGCGTGTAGTACTTTGTTTCGATAACTAATAGATTTTTGCAATAAGTATGTGAGTTCTTTATGACTAATGTTGAGTCCATGGATTATACGCACTCTCACCCTTCCACCATTGCTAGCCTCTCTAGTACCGCGCAACTTTCACCGGTACCATAAACCCACCACATACCTTCCTCAAAACAGCCACCATACCTACCTATTATGGCATTTCCATAGCCATTCCGAGATATATTGCCATGCAACTTTCCACTGTTCCATTTATTATGACACGCTTCATCATTGTCATATTGCTTTGCATGATCATGTTGATGACATCGTATTTGTGGCAAAGCCACCATTCATAATTCTTTCATACATGTCACTCATGAGTCATTGCACATCCCGGTACACCGCCAGAGGCATTCATATAGAGTCATATCTTGTTCTAAGTATCGAGTTTTAATTCTTGAGTTGTAAGTAAATAAAAGTGTGATGATCATCATTATTAGAGCATTGTCCTAGTGAGGAAAGGATGATGGAGACTATGATTCCCCCACAAGTCGGGATGAGACTCCGGACGAAAATAAAAAAATAAAAGAGGCCAAAGAAGCCCAAATAAAAAAAGAGAAAAGAGGCCATAAAAAAAGAGAAGGCCCAACAAAAAAATGAGAGAAAAGGATAGAAGGGACAATGCTACTATCCTTTTACCACACTTGTGCTTCAAAGTAGCACCATGATCTTCTTGATAGAGAGTCTCCTATGTTGTCACTTTCATATACTAGTGGGAATCTTTCATTATAGAACTTGGCTTGTATATTCCAATGATGGGCTTCCTCCAAATGCCCTAGGTCTTCATGAGCACGAAAGCTGGATGCACACCCACTAGTTTCTTTTGTTGAGCTTTCATACATTTATAGCTCTAGTGCATTCGTTGCATGGCAATCCCTACTCACTCACATTGATATCTATTAATGGGCATCTCCATAGCCCGTTGATATGCCTAGTTGATGTGAGACTATCGTCTCCCTTTTTTTCTTCTCCACAACCACCATTCTATTCCACCTATAGTGCTATGTCCATGGCTCATGCTCATGTATTGCGTGAAGATTGAAAAAGTTTGAGAACATTAAAAGTATGAAACAATTGCTTGGCTTGTCATCGGGGTTGTGCATGATTTAAATATTTTGTGTGGTGAAGATAGAGCATAGCCAGACTATATGATTTTGTAGGGATAACTTTCTTTGGCCATGTTATTTTGAGAAGACATAATTGCTTTATTAGTATGCTTGAAGTATTATTATTTTTATGTCAATATGAACTTTTGTCTTGAATCTTTCAGATCTGAATATTCATATCACAAGTAAAAATAATTACATTGAAATTATGCCAACTAGCATTCCACATCAAAAATTATCTTTTTTCATTTACCTACTCGAGGACGAGCAGGAATTAAGCTTGGGGATGCTTGATACGTCTCCAACGTATCTATAGTTTTTGATTGCTCCATGCTATATTATCTACTATTTTGGGCATTATTGGGCTTTATTATCCACTTTTATATTATTTTTGGGACTAACCTATTAACCGGAGGCCTAGTCCAGATTTGTTGTTTTATGCCTATTTCAGTGTTTCGAAGAAAAGGAATATCAAACGGAATTAAAACGGAACGAAATCAACTTGAGAAATTATTTTTGGAATGAAAGCCATCGGATAGACTTGGACTCCACGTCAGGAGATACCAGAGGTGCTCATGTGGGTGGGGGCGCCCCCCACTAGGGCGCGCCCCCCTGCCTCGTGGGGCCCTCGTGGCTCCTCCGACGTACTTCCTGCACCCATATATATCGCCGTACCCTAAAACTTCCAGAATAGAGAATAGATCGGGAGTTCCGCCACCAGAAGCCTCCGTAGCCACCGAAAACCAATCTAGACCCGTTCCGGCACCCTGCCGGAGGGGGAATCCTTCTCCGGTGGTCATCTTCATCATCCCGGTGCTCTCCATGACAAGGAGGGAGTAGTTCTCCCTCGGGGTTGAGGGTATGTACCAGTAGCTATGTGTTTGATCTCTCTCTCTCTCTCTCTCTCGTGTTCTTGAGGTGATACGATCTTGATGTATCGCGAGCTTTGCTATTATAGTTGGATCCTATGATGTTTTCTCCCCCCTCTACTCTCTTGTAATGAATTGAGTTTCCCCTTTGAAGTTATCTTATCGGATTGAGTCTTTAAAGATTTGAGAACACTTGATGTATGTCTTGCCGTGCGTATCTGTGGTGACAATGGGATACCACGTGATTCACTTGATATATGTTTTGGTGACCAACTTGTGGGCTCCGCCCATGAACCTATGCATAGGGGTTGGCACACGTTTTCGTCGTGATTCTTCGGTAGAACTTTGGGGCACTCTTTGAGGTCCTTTGTGTTGGTTGAATAGATAAATATGAGATTGTGTGATGCATATCGTATAATCATACCCAAGGATACTTGAGGTGACATTGGAGTATCTAGGTGACATTAGGGTTTTGGTTGATTTGTATCTTAAGGTGTTATTCTAGTATGAACTCTAGGGTTGTTTGTGGCACTTATAGGAATAGCCCAACGGATTGATTGGAAAGAATAACTTTGAGGTGGTTTCGTACCCTACCATAATCTCTTCGTTTGTTCTCCGCTATTAGTGACTTTGGAGTGATTCTTTGTTGCATGTTGAGGGATAGTTTATGATCCAATTATGTTAGTATTGTTGAGGGAACTTACACTAGCGAAAGTATGAACCCTAGGCCTTATTTACTATCATTGCAATACCGTTTACGCTCACTTTTACCATTAGTTACCTTGCTGTTTTTATAATTTCAGATTACAAATACCTTTATCTACCATCCATATTGCACTTGTATCACCATCTCTTCGCCGAACTAGTGCACCTATACAATTTACCATTGTATTGGGTGTGTTGGGGACACAAGAGACTCTTTGTTATTTGGTTGCAGGGTTGCTTGAGAGAGACCATCTTCATCCTACACCTCCCACGGATTGATAAACCTTAGGTCATCCACTTGAGGGAAATTTGCTACTGTCCTACAAACCTCTGCACTTGGAGGCCCAACAACGTCTACAAGAAGAAGGTTGTGTAGTAGACATCATTACTCCGTATTTCCACCGCCTCGTCCCGGTGACGCTTAGCGAAGCGTTATCGGTACTCCACCACCACCATCACCACCACACCATTGTGTTGGTTGTGATCCCATCTACTTATCCTCTCTTGCTTGCTGGATCAAGAAGGAGGATACATCATCGAGCCGCATGTGTGCTAAACTCGGAGGTGTCGTCCGTTCGGCACTATATCGGTTGGATCATGATCGGATCGCGAAGAGTACGACTACATCAACCGCATTGTTAAATGCTTCCGCTTATGGTCTACGAGGGTACATAGACACACTCTCGCCTCTCATTGCTATGCATCTCCATGGATAGATCTTGCGTGTGAGTAGATTTTTTTGTTTTTCCATGCAACGTTTCCCAACATAAAGCGCATGAAGAAACTCCATGCAGATGGGCTTTTGGAATCACTTGATTATGAATCATTTGATACTTGTGAACCATGCCTCATGGGCAAGATGACTAAAACTCCGTTCTTTGGAACAATGGAGCGAGCTAATGACTTATTGGAAATAATACATACCGATGAATGCGGTCCGATGAGTGTCGAGGCTCGTGGCGGGTGTCGTTATTTTCTAACCTTCACAGATGATTGGAGCATATATGGGTATATCTACCTAATGAAACACAAGTCTAAAACATTTGAAAAGTTCAAAGAATTTCAGAGTGAAGTGGAGAATCATCATAACTAGAAAAAAAAGTTTCTACGATCTGATCGCGGAGGCGAATATTTGAGTTACGAGTTTGACCTTCATTTAAAACAATATAGAATAGTTTCACAACTCATGCCACCTTGAACACCACAGCATAATGGTGTGTCCGAACGTCGTAACCGTACTTTGTTAGATATGGTGCGATCTATGATGTCTCTTACTGATTTACCACTATCATTTTGGGGTTATGCATCAGAGACAACTGCATTCAAGTTAAATAGGGCACCATCTAAATCCATTGAGACAACACCGTATGAACTGTGGTTTGGCAAGAAACCTAAGTTGTCGTTTCTTAAAGTTTGGGGTTGCGACACTTATGTCAAAAGGCTTCAGCCTGATAAGCTCGAACCCAAATCGGAGAAGTGCGTCTTCATAAGAACCCTAAGGAAACAATTGGGTACACCTTCGACCACAAATCCGAAGGCAAGATATTTGTTGCCAAGAATGGAAACTTTCTAGCGAAGGAGTTTCTCTCGAAAGAAGTGAGTGGGAGGAAAGTAGAACTTGATTAGGTAATTGTACCTTCTCTTGAATTGGAAGGTAGCTCATCACAGGGAACCGATCCCATGATGCCTACACCAACTAGAGAGGAAGATAATGATAATAATCATGAAACTTCAAATCAAGTTACTACTGAACTTTGTAGGTCAACCAGAGCACGATCCGCACCAGAGTGGTACGGTAATCCTATTCGGGGAGTCATGTTACTAGACCATGACGAACCTACAAACTATGAAGAAGCTATGATGAGCCCATATTCTGATAAATGGCTTGAGGCCATGAAATCTGAGATAGGATCCATGTATGAGAACAAAGTATGGACTTTGGTGGCCTTGCCCGATGATCGGTGAGCCATAGAGAATAAACGGATCTTCAAGAAGAAGACTGACACTGATGGTAATGTTACTATCTACAAAGCACGACTTGTCGCAAAAGGTTTTCAACAATTCAAGGAGTTGACTACGATGAGACTTTCTCACCTGTAGCGATGCTTAAGTCTGTCCGAATCATGTTAGAAATTGCCGCATTTTATGATTATAAAATCTAGCGAATGGACGTCAGAACTGCATTCCTTAATGGATTTCTTAAAGAAGAGTTGTATATGATGCAACCAAAAGGTTTTATCAATCCTAAAGGTGCTAACGAAGTGTGCAAGCTCCAGCGATCCATCTGTGGACTGGTGCAAGCATCTCGGAGTTGGAATGTACGCTTTGATGAGGTGATCAAAGCATATGGTTTTATACAGACTTTCGAGGAAGCCTGTATTTACAAGAAAGTGAGTGGGAGCTCTGTAGTATTTATAATATTATATGTGGATGTTGATTGGAAATGATATAGAATTTATGGATAGCATAAAAGGATAATTGAATAAGAGTTTTTCAATGAAAGACCTCGGTGAAGCTGCTTATATATTAGGAATCAAGATCTATAGAGATAGATCAAGACGCTTAATAGGACTTTCACAAAGCACATGCCTTGATAAAGTTTTGAAAAAAGTTCAAAATGGATCAGTTAAAGAAGGGGTTCTTGCCTGTGTTACAAGGTGTGAAGTTGAGTCGGACTCAATGCCCGACCACTGCAAAAGATAGAGAGATAAAATGAAAGTCATTCCCTATGCCTTGGCCATAGGTTCTATCATGTTGTGTACCAGACCTGATGTGTGCCTTGCTATAAGTTTAGCAGGGAGGTACCAAAGTAATCCAGGAGTGGATCACTGGATAGCGGTCAAGAACATCCTGAAGTACCTAGAAAGGACTAAGGATATGTTTCTTGTTTATGGAGGTGACAAAGAGCTCGTCATAAATGGTTACGTCAATGCTAGCTTTGAAACTTATCCAAATGACTCTAAGTCAGAAACCGGATACATATTTATATTGAATGGTGGAGCTGTAAGTTGGTGCAGTTCCAAGTAGAGCGTCGTGGCGGGATTTACGTGTGAAGCGGAGTACATAGCTGCTTCAGAAGTAGCAAATGAAGGAGTCTGGATGAAGGAGTTCATATCCGATCTAGGTGTAATACCTAGTACGGGTCCAATGAAAATCTTTTGTGACAATACTGGAGCAATTGCCTTAGCGAAGGAATCCAGATTTCACAAAAGAACCAAACACAACAAGAGACGCTTCAACTCCATCAGCGGTCAAGTCAAGGAGGGTGACTTAGAGATTTGCAAAATACATACGGATCTGAATGTTGCAGACCCGTTGACTAAGCCTCTTCCACGAGCAAAACATGATCAACACCAAGACTCCATGGGTGTTAGAATCATCACAATGTAATCTAGATTATTGACTCTAGTGCAAGTGGGAGACTGAAGGAAATATGCCCTAGAGGCAATGATAAAGTTGTTATTTTATATTTCCTTATTCATGATAAATTTTTATTATTCATGCTAGAATTGCATTGATCGGAAACCCAAATACATATGTGAATACATAGACAAACATTGTATCCCTGGTGAGCCTCTACTTGACTAGCTCATTGATCAAAGATGGTTAAGGTTTCCTAACCGTGGACATGAGTTGTCATTTGATAACGGGATCACATCATTAGGAGAATGATGTGATGGACAAGACCCATCCGTTAGCTTAGCATAATGATCGTTCAGTTTTGTTGTTATTGCTTTCTTCATGTCAAATACATATTCCTTCGACTATGAGATTATGCAACTCCCGAATACCAGAGGAATGCCTTGTGTACTATCAAACGTCACAACTTAACTGAGTGATTATTAAGATGATCTGCAGGTATCTCTGAAGGTGTTTGTTGGGTTGGCATAGATCGAGATTAGGATTTGTCACTCCGAGTATCAGAGAGGTATCTCTGGGCCCTCTCGGTAATGCACATCATAAGCAAGAAAAATGACTAATGAGTTAGTTACAAGATGATGTATTATGGTACAATTAAAGAGACTTTCCGGTAATGAGATTGAACTAGGTATGTGGATACCGACGGTCGAATCTCGGGCAAGTAACATACCAATGGCAAAGGGAATAACGTATGTTGTCATAACGGCTCGACCGATAAAGATCTTTGTATAATATGTAGCAGCCAATATGAGCATCCAGGTTCCGCTATTGGTTATTGACTGGAGAGGTGTCTCGGTCATGTCTACATAATTCTAGAACTCGTAGGGTCCGCACGCTTAATGTTCGATGACGATTTAGTATTATATGAGTTATGTGATTTGGTGACCGAATGTTGTTCGGAGTCCCGGATGAGATCACGGACATGACTAGGAGTACCGAAATGGTCGAGAGGTAAAGAATGATATATAGGACGATGGTATTTGGACACCGGAAGTGTTCCGGAGGGTATCAGGTACATATAGGGTCACCGGAAGGGGTTCCAGGCACCCTGGCAAAGATATGGGCTTAATGGGACAAGGGAGGGACAGACTAGCCCACAAGGGGCTGGTGCACCCCTCCACCATGCCGGGCATCCCTAGGGAAGGAAAGAGGGAGGGCAAGTCCCTCCTTACTTGTTGGGGAACGTAGTAATAATTCAAAATTTTCCTAAGTGTCACCAAGATCAATCTAGGAGATGCTAGCAACGAGAGAGAGGGAGTGCATCTTCATACCCTTGAAGATCGCTAAGAGGAAGCGTTACAAGAACGCGGTTGATGGAGTCGTACTCGCGGCGATTCAAATCACGGAAGATCCGATCCAAGTGTCGAACGGACGGCACCTCCGCGTTGAACACATGTACAGCCTGGCGACGTCTCCTCCTTCTTGATCCAGCAAGAGGAGAGGAGAAGTTGAGGGAGAACTCCGACAGCATGATGACGTGGTGGTGATGGAGCTCTCGGTTCTCCGGCAGGGCTTCGCCAAGCGCTATGGAGGAGGAGGAGGTGTAGGAGAGGGGGAGGGATTGCGACAGGGGAAGGGTGTGGCTGCCCTCTCCCTCCCTCACTATATATAGGGGGAAGGGGGAGGAGGAGGCGCCCTAGGGTTTCCCTAGGGTAGGGGTAGCGGCCATAGGGGAAACCCTAGATGGGTTTGGGCGCCCCCACCCCTTGGAAACTTGCCCCCCAAGCCGGGAGGGGTGGCTGCCCTAGGGGAGGCGCCCCCACCTCTCCAAGTTATGTGAGATGGGCTGGGAGGGGCGCTCAGCCCCTTAGTGGGCTGATGTGCCCCATCCCCTTGGCCCATAAGGCCTCCCAACGCTTGTCGGGGCCTCCGAAACCCCTTTCGGACACGCTGGTCGTTACCTGGTACCCCTGGAACAATTCCGGACTCCAATACCCTTCGTCCAATATATCGATCTTCACCTCCGGACCATTCCGGAACTCCTTGTCACGTCTGGGATCTCACCCGGGACTCTGAACAACCTTCAGTAACCACATACTATTTCCCATAACAACTCTAGCATCACCGAACCTTAAGTGTGTAGACCCTACGGGTTAGGGAACCATGCAGACTTGATCGAGACATCTCTCCGGCCAATAACCAATAGCAGGATCTAGATACCCATATTCGCTCCCACATGTTCCACGATGATCTCATCGGATGAACCACGATGTCGGGGATTCAATCAATCCCATATACAATTCCCTTTGTCTATTGGTATGTTACTTGCCCGAGATTCGATCGTCGGTATCCCCATACCTCGTTCAATCTTGTTACGGGCAAGTCTCTTTACTCGTTCTGTAATGCATGATCCCGTGACCAACTCCTTAGTCACATTGAGCTCATTATGATGATGCATTACCGAGTGGGCCCAGAGATACCTCTCTGTCATACGGAGTGACAAAGCCCAGTCTCCATTCGTGCCAACCCGACAGACACTTTCCGTGATACCTGTCATGCACCTTTATAGCCACCCAGTTACGTTGTGATGTTTGGTACATCCAAAGCATTCCTACGGTATCCGGGAGTTGCACAATCTCATTGTCTAAGGAAATGATACTTGACATTAGAAAATCTTTAGCAAACGAACTTCACGATCTTGTGCTACGCTTAAGATTGGGTCTTGTCCATCACATCATTCTCCTAATGATGTGATCCCGTTATCAATGAAATCCAATGTCCATGATCAGGAAACCATAACCATCTATTGATCAATGAGCTAGTCAACTAGAGGCTTACTAGGGACATGTTGTGGTCTATGTATTCACACATGTATTACGGTTTCCGGTTAATACAATTATAGCATGAACAATAGACAATTATCATGAACAAGGAAATATAATAATAACCATTTTAGTATTGCCTCTAGGGCATATTTCCAACATTCCTTCCCCTCCTCAAGGGGGAAAGGAAAGGGGGGGCCACCTCCCTCTTCCTTCCCCTGGCGCCTATACAAGGAAGGGGGGCCAAACCAGGGCAGGAGCCCAAGTGGGATTCGGCCCCACTTGGGGCGCCCCTTAGCCTCTCCCCTCTCCCTCCCACCAATATATATGAGGAAGGGGGTGCCTAGCAACACACAACATCAATTATTAGCCGTGTGCGGCGCCTCTCTCCATAGTTTACACCCCTGGTCATATTCTCGCGGTGCTTAGGCGAAGCCCTGCGCGGATCACTTCACCATCACTGTCACCATTCCATCGTGTTGAGGGAACTCATCTACTTCCTTGACACCTTGTTGGATCAAGAAGGCTAGGGACGTCATCGCGTTGAATGTGTGCAGAACACGGTGTTGGGGAACATAGTAATTCAAAAAAATCCTACGGTCATGCAAGATCTATCTAGGTGATGCATAGCAACGAGAGGAGAGAGTGTGTACATGTACCCTCGTAGACCGAAAGTGGAAGCGTTATGTTAACGCGGTTGATGTAGTCGAACGTCTTCACGATCCAACTGATCCAAGTACCGAACGTACGGCGCCTCCGTGTTCAGCACACGTTCAGCATGATGACGTCCCTAGGGCTCTTAATCCAGTAGAGGGTCGAGGGAGAGTTTCGTCAGCACGACGGCATGGTGACGGTGTTGATTATGCGATCCACGCAGGGCTTCGCCTAAGCACTACGACAATATGACCGAGGTGGTAAATTGTGGAGGGGGGCACCACACACGGCTAAGGAGCAATTGATGTGCCTTTGGGGTGCCCCCCGCCCCCATATATAAAGGAGGAGAGGGAGGAGGCCGGCGGCCATGAGGGGGCGCGCCAAGGGGGAGTCCAACTAAGATTCCCAATCCTAGTTGGACTCCCTTTCCTATTCCAAGAGAAAGAGGGAAGGAGAGGGAGAGGGAGAGGGAGAGGAAAGAGGGGGCCGTGCCCCCTCCCCCTAGTCCAATTCGGACTCCCTTGAGGGGGGCGTGCGCCACCCTGCGGGCTGCCCTCTCCTACTCCCTTATGGCCCATTAAGGCCCATAACTTCCCCGGGGGGTTCCGGTAACCCCTCGATTCACCGATAAATATCCGAAACATCCCGAAACATTTCCGGTGTCCGAATACCTTCGTCCAATATATCAATCTTTACCTGTCGACCATTTCGAGACTCCTCGTCATGTCAGTGATCTCATCCGGGACTCCAAACAAACTTCGGTCATCAAAACATATAACTCATAATACAAATCGTCATCGAATGTTAAGCGTGCGGACCCTACGAGTTCGAGAACTATGTAGACATGACCGAGACACATCTCCGGTCAATAACCAATAGCTGAACCTGGATGCTCATATTGGCTCCTACATATTCTACGAAGATCTTTATCGGTCAAACCGCATAACAACATACGTTATTCCCTTTGTCATCGGTATGTTACTTGCCCAAGATTCGATCATCGGTATCATCATACCTATATCAATCTCGTTACCAGCAAACCTCTTTACTCGTTCCGTAACGCATCATCCCACAACTAACTCATTAGTGATATTGCTTGCAAGGCTTATAGTGATGTGCATTACCGAGAGGGCCCAGAGATACCTCTCCGATACTCGGAGTGACAAATCCTAATCTCGATCGATGCCAACTCAACAAACACCATTGAAGACACCTGTAGAGCATCTTTATAATCACCCAGTTACGTTGTGACATTTGATAGCACTCAAAGTGTTCCTCCGATATTCGGGAGTTGCATAATCTCATAGTCAGAGGAATATGTATAAGTCATGAAGAAAGCAATAGCAACAAACTAAATGATCATAATGCTAAGGTAAAGGATGGGTCTTGTCCATCACATCATTCTCTAATGATGTGATCCCATTCATCAAATGAGAGCACATGTGTATGGTTAGGAAACTTAACCATCTTTGATTAACGAGCTAGTCAAGCATAGGCTCACCAGGGACACAGTGTTTGTCTATGTATTCACACATGTACTAAGTTTACGGTTAATACAATTTTAGCATGAATAATAAACATTTATCATGATATAAGGAAATATAAATAACAACTTTATTATTGCCTCTAGGGAATATTTCCTTCAGTCTCCCACATGCACTAGAGTCGATAATCTAGATTACATATTAATGATTCTAACACCCACGACGCTCTGCTTGGAACTGCACCAACTGACAGCTCCACCATTCAATATAAATATGTATCCGGTTTGTGACTTAGAGTCATCCGGATCAGTGTCAAAGCTTGCATCGACATAACAATTTATGACGAGCTCTTTGTCACCTTCATAAACGAGAAACATATCCTTAGTCCTTTTTAGGTATTTCAGGATGTTCTTAACCGATGTCCAGTGATCCACTGTAACACCCACGATGCGGCTATATCTCCCACGTGTCGGAGCACGACTTAGAGGCATAGCCGCATAGTAGGCATGTCGCAAGAGGGGTAATCTTTACACATCCCATGTACTGAATAAGAAAGGGATAAAGAGTTGGCTTATAATCACCACTTCACACAATACATAAATATAGCATTACATCATCCAGAATACAATCAAGGTCCGCCTATGGAACCAAATAAAGAAAGACAACCCCTAATGCGATAGATCCCCGATCGCCCCAACTGGGCTCCACTACTGATCGAAAGGAAACAAAACAAAACAACAAACACGATCTTCATCGAGCTCCTCCTTGAGCTCGGTTGCTTCACCTGCACGGTTATCATCGGCACCTGCAACTGTTTGGAAGTATCTGTGAGTCACGGGGACTCAGCAATCTCACACCCGCGAGATCAAGACTATTTAAGCTTATGGGTAGGGAAAAGGTAGTGAGGTGGAGCTGCAGCAAGCACTAGCATATATGGTGGCTAACTTACGCAAATAAGAGCGAGAAGAGAAGCAAAGCACGGTCGTGAACTAGAAGTGATCAAGAAGTAATCCTGAATCTACTTACGTTCAAGCATAACACCAAAACCCTGTTCACTTCCTGGACTCCGCCGGAAAGAGACCATCACGGCTACACACGCGGTTGATGCATTTTAATTAAGTTAAGTGTCAATTTCTCTACAACCGGACATTAAAAAATTCCCATCTGCCCATAACCACGGGCACAACTTTCGAAAGTTCAAAACCCTGTAGGGGTGTCCCAATTTAGCCCATCACAAGCTCTCACGGTCAACGAAGGATATTCCTTCTCCCAGGAAGACCCGATCAGACTCAGAATCCCGGTTACAAGACATTTCAATAATGGTAAAACAAGACTAGCAAAGCCACCCGGATGTGCCGACAAATCCCGATAGGAGCTGCACATATCTCGTTCTCAGGGCACACCGGATTGTCCAAACTTCTGGTAGGCCAACCCAGAGTTGCCCCTGGTGGCCACCGGTGGCTGACAGGTTGGACCAACACTCAGAGGAGCACTGGTCCGGGGGTTTAAAATAAAGATGACCCTTGAGTCTGCAGAACCCAAGGGAAAAAGGCTTATGTGGCAAATGTTAAAACCAAGGTTGGGCCTTGTTGGAGGAGTTTTATTCAAAGCGAACTATCAAGGGGTTCCCATTATAACCCAACCGTGTAAGGAACGCAAAATCAAGGAACATAACACCGGTATGACGAAAACTAGGGCGGCAAGAGTGGAACAAAACACCAGGCATAAGGCCGAGCCTTCCACCCTTTACCAAGTATATAGGTGCATTAAAGTAAACAAGATATAATAATGATATCCCAACAATAAACATGTTCCAACAAGGAACAAACTCCATCTTCACCTGCAACTAGCAACGCTATAAGAGGGGCTGAGCAAAGCGGTAACATAGCCAAACAACGGTTTGCTAGTACAAGGTGGGTTAGAGGCTTGACATGGCAATGTGGGAGGCATGATAAAGCATGTGGTAGGTATCGCAGCATAGCAATAGAGCGAGCAACTAGCAAGCAAAGATAGAAGTGATTTCGAGGGTATGGTCATCTTGCCTGCAAAGTTCTCCGAGTTGACGAAAGCTTGATCCTCGTAAGCGTACTCAACGGGTACCTCGACCATGAACTCGTCTCATGGATGTACCCAAGGCAAGAACACAAGCAAAGGAAACCACAATCAACCACAATGCAATGCACAAGTAACATGATGCAAAACATGGCATGATATGCGGGATGTGATATGCAATGCATATGCGTGCTCCGGAAGGAAAAGAATGATCAAGGCATCAACTTGGAAAACCAAGTGTGCCGCTGGAAAGATGAGTTGATTTCGGTCGAAATCAATATAAAGATCACCGGAATCGGATGCATGGTTTGCAAAAGGCAAGCAAAATAAGAATGGCACAATTCTGCGATTAACAGCACGATGCCATCTAGAATGCAACAAGAAACTAAGCTACTGCACTCCAACATAGCAACAAAGCACATGGCAGTGATCTACTCAAGATGCTTGACAAAAGATGAACACTGAGCTACGGCTAAATCACACAATAGCAGGTTCAAACAAGCATGACAAAAGTGCAAAAGATAACAGCATCACAGACTTGGTGAAAATAACATGCCAGGAATTAACATCAGGAAGCAATGTTTAGAGCAAGATAAAAATATGCTACAGGACCATAACATAGCAAACCAATGCATGGCATGGATCTACTCAAAGCATATAACAAAAGTCCCTTACTGACCATAAGCCAAAAAGGATAAGAAGATAAGATGGCACCCATGTAAACATAGCAAGTTACGTTAAAAGATTCAGACTTAGCAGAAAACTGGACATGGCATAAACAGAATTATGAAGGCACGTTTGCGAGCTCGATGCACTCAACACAAGGCATTGAATGACAAACTAAGCATAGTACCAGCAAGAAGACATGATCAAGAAGCTAACCATGGCAAGAACAATCTCATAGCATGCATGGATCAACTACATCAACCTTGGCAAAATTGATTAACATGTAAAGAATCTGCCAGGAACATTTTATAGAAAAAGTAGAGCAAGATTGAGTCATGCTAGGGCACTCCATAAATGCAAACAAGGGCATGGATGGATAGAGCATAACCATATGGTCAAATCATCCTTACTGAACATACTCAAAAGAAGCATGGATCTCTCTGTAACAACATGAATACATGGCATTAAAATAACAACAGGGAAAATGACTTAGTGAAAATCCAAGTCCTTGAAATTAGCAATATCACGAGAGCTACTTTGCATGCATATGCTAGTCACCACATTGATCACGAAAATACATGGCATACACCCCTGTAAAGATGGCATGGCATAGCCCAAAACACACGTAGAGCTCATGTCCATATGCAGCACACAATAATCATGTCAAAAATGATAAATGCCCATAATTTGATAAGAATCAGCACCTAACATTTTATAGCACTCTTGCAACAGTCATTAGGGCATCAAGATGGACTCAAACAAGCACGGCACAATGGAATGAAATGAAGAGCACAAACAGATGAACATTTTGATATATCATGCATGCAAAACGGAGCAATATGCATGAAGTTATGGCAGTTCAAACATGCACACATAATGTTAAAATCCTGGGACTTAGCCAAAATTATACCCTCTTGGAAAGCTGGACGGGACGGTTCGGGGATGAGCAGATCCGGGACGGGGCGGCGTTTGGATGGCGGGCCTGGTGGATCTCGTCCCGATCCGGGGACCTCGCCGGAGTTGACCGGGGAGGTGGCCGGAGATGGCGGGGAAGAGGCGGCGCCGACAGAGGAACTCGGCGGCGGCGCGGGCGACGAGGTCGGGCGGCGTGGAGGCTGCGAGCGGGCGGCGCGTCGGTCCGGGCGGCCGGGCGACGTTGGGCGACGGGAGGAGCGGGGCGGCAGCGGACCTGGCGGAGCTCGCCGGCGGGAGGCGGCAGATGGCGGCAGCGAGCGGGGCCGGCGAGGTGGTAGACGGGCGGTGGCACGCGGGGGCGCACGGGGGCACGCGGCGGCGAGCGGGGCCGACAAGGAGGAGCGCGCGGAGCTCTGCTCACCGACGGGAGGAGCAGGGCGGCCCAACCCTCGGGTGGCCGGCGGCGAGGTCGCCGGAGGCGCAGGCGGCGGGGCTGACGAGGAAGGAGATGGGCGACGCGGTGCGGTGGCGGTTCGGGCCCAGATCCGTCCCGGGCGGGCCGACTGCGGGCTTCCGCGGGCCCGGCGGTGAAATGGGCATGGGGTGGTGACGTGGCGAGCGGAGATTGGCTGCGGGAGACGGCGCGGATGAGTCCGGCGGCGGTGGACTTGTCCGGCGCGCGGAGGAGGAAGATCTAGGGTTTCATCTGCGCGAAATTTCGGGGAGGCACATATATATATATATATATAGAGAGAGAGGGAGCGAGGAGAGTCCATATGAGGTGCGGTTTTCGGCCACGCGATCATGATCGAACGGCCGAGAGGATAGAGAGGGTTTGGATGGGTTATTGGGCCACTTTGGAGGGGTGTTGGGCTGCAACACACGTGAGGCCTTTACGGTTCCCCGGTTAACCGTTGGAGTATCAAACGAACTCCAAATGGCATGAAACTTGACAGGCGGTCTACCAGTGGTGTACCAAGGCCGCTTGGCAAATCTCGGTCCATTCCGAGAAAGTTTAACACCCGCTCACGAAAAGAGGCAAAAGGGGGCGCCGGATGACATAGGAGTGTCGGATTGAGAAACGGACAACAGGGAAAAAGCTCGGATGCATGAGACGAACACGTATGCAAATGCGATGCACATGATGACATGATATGAAATGCATGACACGCTAACAAATTACAAGGCAACAATAGCGAATAACTGGAAGACAGCAGGCGCAACGGTCCCGGGGCATTACAACAGTCCACCACTACGAGAGGATCTCGGCCCGAGATATAGGATGGCACCGGAGAGAAAACGGAAGAGGAGGAGAAGAGGTAAAGCTAAGTTGCTTCTTTGACAAACAAGTGAAACCAAGAACCTTGAGACGTTAAACAATTTTGAGAAAAGAATATGACGGAGATGAACGAAGTTGAAAACACTCCGTTAGAAAAGAGGAACAAGGAAGAACAAATTCGGGCAGCACTCCGGTTGAAAAGTGATAAGAACTTGATAAGATGAAAAGAACTTAAATGGAGGACACGACACTCCGGTTGAATGGATAAGCAAAGGAAAGAACATGATCTTGGCAAAACGAGATGATAGGACGAAGAGAGCAACATCACCATGCCTCTGGAACAAATGAATGGAAAACTAGATGGTTGGAAAGAAAAGAACGGAGAAGAAGAATGACAACTCTCGCAAATAAAATTGAAAGAGCATTCTTACGAAGAAAAGGTTGAACGGAGTTGTTGGATTATCAACAACGAAAGGATAAGCTTGATGTGGGCTTACGGAAGGCAACTCAAAATTATGAGGTGAAATTCTGCCACTAACGGAAACAATGGATTTGGATTGATATGAACAAGGAGACGAGAAACTTATCTCACCGGTAGGATAAATGAAGAACTTGGATCATTTATAAGCACCATAAATAGCAACAATCCTTAGGGAAGGATTTATGTGAAATATAACCCAAGATAATTCCAAAGAAGAGATTGATGGATAGCAAAGGATCTCATGAACGAATTGAAAATGATGTGTTTAAAATATGTCATTCCGGACAACTTGTGAATCATGAAACATGAAGGAAGCTGTCAAAACGACATAACACCATCCCAAAAGATAAGATAGAGAGAATAGCACTCCGGATTGCAAGATGAAGAAAACTTGAGCTCCTCTGAAAAGAATCTCAATGAACACTTCGAGAAGGAATTAAATCCTTGATGAACAATCATGTAGAGCCTCCATGAAGAACTCCGGTAATAAAAGAATGATCAAACGAAAGGAAAGAGAAGTTGAAAACACAATTAATGCAGAAAAACTTGGAACTCTGGAAAAGAAAGATGAACAAATGAGATCAAGAATTTTGATGAACCTCCGGAATAAGAAATTGGATTCACTCGATGAAACAAGAATAAGAATTACATTATTCTTATCCTTCACCAATTAAATTGATGACAAGCAATGGATTTGACATACTACTTATACTCGTAGAAAGAATTAAGATAGATATAGCGCAAACTTGAGAAGGTCTTGATGGAACCACCAGTAGGATTGGTAAGAACGAATGAATTGATATGATAGCGAAGGAAAAGAGATCTTGAACGGACCACCGCAAGAATTGAAAAAAATGAACGAAGTAAAGGGATGAATCACCGGTAAGAATTAGCAAATGAACGAAAATACATGAGAGAGTTTAGATACAAGAGAACAAAGAGACCATGAACTGATTAGAGGATATTTGATCGATGCACTGGTAAGATTTGGAGAACGAGAGCTGAAAGCTGGGGATGAGTAATATTTGAAAAGATGGCCTTCGGGGGGAAAGAAATAGAAACATCTCATGAAATGCTCCAGATGGGTGAAAAGAATTCTCACAATCGAAAACAATTATGAGAGGATGGCATCAAGCTAGAACCATGAATCTCCGAGAGAAACGGTTAAGAATTTAAGAGGAGCTCTTCTTCGGTCTTCAAAATCTGAGAATGACGACGAGAAACACCACCATGAATTATTGAGATACTCTGGGGTGAAAATTAGAAAGGTTGAACCAATAATGATGGAATTTGAAAGATCTTGGAGAAAAACATTTGACTGATGATAACCCATTCTTATGTCAAACTTTAGAAGATTTGAGAATAGCTCCGGTAAAATTAGAAGAGTCATGTAAGATCCTGGGAAAAGGCATGTGGGTTAGGGGCCACTCAAAAGAAACACTGTTGAAATGATTACTTGAAAGGGAGATTGCACCGGTTGATTTAAATGGCTTGAATGAGAAAACAACCTCGAAAAAAATAGCTTGAACAAATGCAGAGTGGAAACACGAATCTTCGAGATATCTTCAGCACTCTGGAATAATTGCATAGCGAGAAGTGGATGATTAGGAGGTGCACCGACATGAGAGAGCATTTGAAACGAGGAAAAGGGATATGATCAACACCAAAAACTTGATTTGAATCCACCGAAGACGATAAAAGAAATGAAGAATGATGAACTTGAAGAGCATCTTCACGAGAACCACCGGGTAAGAACATTGACCGAAAAGAATGGAGAGACTTCTCATCAATAAAATGATACTCAATTAAGTGATCTAAGTCCTTGAAGAAAAAGGGTGGGAGGGTGGGTAAAACTGAAGGAAATATGCCCTAGAGGCAATAATAAAGTTATTATTTATTTCCTTATATCATGATAAAAGTTTATTATTCATGCTAGAATTGTATTAACCGGAAACATAATACATGTGTGAATACATAGACAAACAGAGTGTCACTAGTATGCCTCTACTTGACTAGCTCGTTAATCAAAGATGGTTATGTTTCCTAACCATGGACAAAGAGTTGTCATTTGATTAACGGGATCACATCATTAGTTGAATGATCTGATTGACATGACCCATTCCATTAGCTTAGCACCCGATCGTTTAGTATGTTGCTATTGCTTTCTTCATGACTTATACATGTTCCTATGACTATGAGATTATGCAACTCCCGTTTGCCGGAGGAACACTTTGTGTGTTACCAAACGTCACAACGTAACTGGGTGATTATAAAGGTGCTCTACAGGTCTCTCCAAAGGTACATGTTGGGTTGGCGTATTTCGAGATTAGGATTTGTCACTCCGATTGTCGGAGAGGTATCTCTGGGCCCTCTCGGTAATGCACATCACTGAAGCCTTGCAAGCATTGCAACTAATGAGTTAGTTGCGGAATTATGTATTACGAAACGAGTAAAGAGGCTTGCCGGTAACGAGATTGAACTAGGTATGGGATACCGACGATTGAATCTCGGGCAAGTAACATACCGATGACAAAGGGAACAACGTATGTTGTTATGCGGTCTGACCGATAAAAGATCTTCGTAGAATATGTAGGAGCCAATATGAGCATCCAGGTTCCGCTATTGGTTATTGACCAGAGACGTGTCTCGGTCATGTCTACATTGTTCTCGAATCCGTAGGGTCCGCACGCTCAAGGTTACGATGACAGTTATGTTGGGGAACGTAGCAATAATTCAAAATTTTCCTACGTGTCACCAAGATCAATCTATGGAGTCATCTAGCAACGAGGGAGGAGTGGATCTACATACCCTTGTAGATCGCGCGCGGAAGCGTTCAAGAGAACGGGGTTGATGGAGTCGTACTCGTCGTGATCCAAATCACCGATGATCCTAGAGCCGAACGGATGGCACCTCCGTGTTCAACACACGTACGGAACAACAACGTCTCTTCCTTCTTGATCCAGCAAGGGGGGAGGAGAGGTTGATGGAGATCCAGCAGCACGACGGCGTGGTGATGGAAGTAGCGGGATTCCAACAGGGCTTCGCCAAGCGCCGCGGGAGGAGAGAGATGTGTCATGGGAGGGAGAGGGAGGCGCCAGGGCTTAGGTTTTGCTGCCCTCCCTTCCCCTCACTATATATAGGGCCAAGGGAGAGGGGGGCGCAGCCTTGGCCCTTCCTCCAAGGAAGGGTGCGGCCAGGGAGGAGTCCATCCTCCCCAAGGCACCTCGGAGGTGCCTTCCCCCTTTAGGACTCTTCCTTTCCCTTATCTCTTGGTGCATGGGCCTCTTGGGGCTGGTGCCCTTGGCCCATACAGGCCAATGCGCACCCCCTACAGTCCATGTGGTCCCCCGGGGCAGGTGGCCCCACCCGGTGGACCCCCGGGACCCTTCCGGTGGTCCCGGTACAATATCGGTGACCCCGAAACTTGTCCCGATAGCCGAAATAGCACTTCCTATATATAATTCTTTACCTACGGACCATTCCGGAACTCCTCGTGACGTCCGGGATCTCATCCGGGACTCCGAACAACTTTCGGGTTACCGCATACTAATATCTCTATAACCCTAGCGTCACCGAACCTTAAGTGTGTAGACCCTACGGGTTCGGGAGACACGTAGACATGACCGAGACGACTCTCCGGCCAATAACCAACAGCGGGATCTGGATACCCATGTTGGCTCCCACATGCTCCTCGATGATCTCATCGGATGAACCATGATGTCGAGGATTCAATCAATCCCGCATACAGTTCCCTTTGTCTATCGGTACGATACTTGCCCGAGATTCGATCGTCAGTATCCCGATACCTTGTTCAATCTCGTTACCGGCAAGTCTCTTTACTCGTTCCGTAACACATCATCCCGTGATCAACTCCTTGATCACATTGTGCACATTATGATGATGTCCTACCGAGTGGGCCCAGAGATACCTCTCCGTTTACACGGAGTGACAAATCCCAGTCTTGATTCGTGCCAACCCAACAGACACTTTCGGAGATACCTGTAGTGTAACTTTATAGCCACCCAGTTACATTGTGACGTTTGGCACACCCAAAGTATTCCTACAGTATCCGGGAGTTGCACAATCTCATGGTCTGAGGAAATGATACTTGACATTAGAAAAGCTTTAGCGAACGAACTACACGATCTTTGTGCTAGGCTTAGGATTGGGTCTTGTCCATCACATCATTCTCCCAATGATGTGATCCCGTTATCAATGACATCTAATGTCCATGGTTAGGAAGCTGTAACCATCTATTGATCAACGAGCTAGTCAACCAGAGGCTTACTAGGGACATGGTGTTGTCTATGTATCCACACATGTATCTAAGTTTCCTATCAATACAATTCTAGCATGGATAATAAACGATTATCATGAACAAGGAAATATAATAATAATCAATTTATTATTATCTCTAGGGCATATTTCCAATAGTCTCCCACTTGCACTAGAGTCAATAATCTAGTTCACATCGCCATGTGATTAACACTCATAGGCCACATCGCCATGTGACCAACATCCAAGAGTTTACTAGTGTCACTAAACTAGTTCACATCATCATGTGATTAAGACTCAATGAGTTCTGGGTTTGATCATGTTTTGCTTGTGAGAGAGGTTTTAGTCAATGGGTCTGCAACAATCAGATCCGTATGTACTTTGCAAATCTCTAGGTCATATTATAAATGCTGCTTCCACGTTCCACTTGGAGCTATTCCAAATGGTTGCTCCACTATACGTATCCAGTTTGCTACTCAGAGTCATTCGGATAGGTGTTAAAGCTTGCATCGATGTAACCCTTTACGCCGAACTCTTTATCACCTCCATAATCGAGAAACATGTCCTTATTACTCCAAGGACAATTTTGACCGCTATCTAGTGATCCACTCCTGGATCACCTTTGTACCCTCTTGCCAGACATGTGGCAAGGCACACATCAGGTGCGGTACTCAGCATGGCATACCGTATAGAGCCTATGACAAAAGCATAGGGGACGACATTTGTCCTTTCTCTTTTTTCTGCCGTGGTCGAGCTTTAAGTCTTAACTTCATACCTTACAACTCAGGCAAGAACTCCTTCTTTGACTGATCCATCTTGAACACCTTCAAGATCATGTCAAGGTATGTGCTCATTTGAAAGTACCATTAAGCGTTTTGATCTATCCTTATAGATCTTGATGCTCAACGTTCAAGTAGCTTAATCCAAGCTTTCCATTGAAAAACACTTTTCAAATAACTCTGCATGCTTTCTAGAAATTCTACATCATTTCCGATCAACAACATGTTAACACATACTCATCGAAAATTCTATAGTGCTCCCACTCACTTCTTTGGAAATACAAGTTTCTCATAAACTTTGTATACACCCAAAATCTTTGATCATCTCATCAAAGCATACATTCCAACTCCGAGATGCTTACTCCAGTCCTTAGAAGGATTGCTAGAGCTTTGCATACTTATTAGCATCTTTCAGGATTGACAAAATCTTCTGATTGTATCACATACAACCTTTCCTCAAGAAAATCATCGGGGAAACAATGTTTTGACATCCTATCTGCAAGATTTCATAAATAATGCAGTAATCACTAATATAATTCCAACAGACTCTTAGCATCGCTACGAGTGAGAAAGTCTCATCATAGTCAACTCCTTGAACTTGTCGGAAAAAAAAACTTAACGACAAGTCGAGCTTTCTTAATGGTGATACTTACCATCATTGTCCGTCTTCCTTTTAAAAATCCATCTGTACTCAATAGCCTTACGACCAACGAGCCGTTCTGCCAAAGTCTACACTTTGTTTTCATACATGGATCCTCTCTTGGATTATATGGCCTCGAGCCATTTATCGGAATCCGGGCCCACCATCGCTTCTCCATGGCTCGCAGGTTCATTGTTGTCTAGCAACATGACTTCCAAGACAGGATCACGTACCACTCTGAAGTAGTACGCATCCTTGTCATCCCACGAGGTTTGGTAGTGACTTGATCTGAAGTTTCATGATCACTATCATAAGCTTCCACTTCAATTGGTGTAGGTGCCACAGGAACAACTTCCTGTGCCCTGCCACACACTAGTTGAAGAGACAGTTCAATAACCTCATCAAGTCTCCACCATCCTCCCACTCAATTCTTTCGAGAGAAACTTTTCCTCGAGAAAGGACCCGATTCTAGAAACAATCCCTTATTGTTTCGGTTCTGAGACAGGAGGTATACCCAACTGTTTTGGGTGTCCTATGAAGATGCATTTATCCGCTTTGGGTTCGAGCTTATCAGCCTGAAACTTTTCCACATAAGCGTCGCAGCCCCAAACTTTTAAGAAATGACAGCTTAGGTTTCTCTAAACCATAGTTCATATGGTGTCATCTCATCGGAATTACGTGGTGCCCTATTTAAAGTGAATGTGGTTGTCTCTAATGCCTAACCCATAAACTATCGTGGTAATTCGATAAGAGACATCATGGTATGCATCATATCCAATAGGGTGCAGTTATGATGTTCGGACACACCATCACACTATGGTGTTCCAGGCTGTATTAGTTGTGAAACAATTTCCACAATGTCTTAATTCTGTGCCAAACTCGTAATTCAGATATTCATCTCTATGATCATATCATAGATATTTTATCCTCTTGTCACGACGATCTTTCAACTTCACCCTGAAATTACTTGAACCTTTCAATAATTCAGACTCATGATTCATCAAGTAAATATACTCAATATCTACTCAAATCATCTTTGAAGTAAGAACATAACGATATCCACTACACGCCTCAGCACTCATTGGACTGCACACATCAAAATGTATTACTTCCAACAAGTTGCTTTCTAGTTCCATTTTACTGAAAACGAGGCTTTCAGTCATCTTGCCCATGTGGTATGATTTGCATGTCTCAAGTGATTCAAAATCAAGTGAGTCCAAACGGTCCATTTGCATGGAGTTTCTTCATGCATATACACCAATATGACTCAAATTGCAGTGCCACATTTGTGTGGTACTATCATTACTATCTTATACCATTGGCATGAAAATGTGTATCACTACGATCGGATGGTATTATTCAAATAAACAGAGTAACCATTATTCTCCTTAAATGAATAACCGTGTCGCGATAGACATAATCCAATCATGTCCATGCTCAACGCAAACACCAAATAACAATTATTTAGGTTTTAATACCAATCTCGATGGTAGAGGGAGCGTATGATATTTGATCAACCTTGGAAATACTTCCAACACATATCGTCATCTCACCTTTTAGCTAGTCTCCGTTTATTCCGTAGCTTTTATTTCGAGTTACTAACACTTAGTAACCGAACCGGTATCTAATACCCTGGTGCTACTAGGAGTACTAGTAAAGTACACATTAACACAATGTATATCCAATATACTTCTACCGACCTTGCCAACCTTCTCATCTACCAAGTATCTAGGGTAATTCTGCTCCAGTGGTTGTTCCCCTTATTACAGAAGCACTTAGTCTCGGGTTTGGGTTCAACTTTGGGTTTCTTCATTAGAGCAGCAACTGATTTGCCGTTTCATGACCTTCTTGCCCTTGCCCTTCTTGAAACTAGTGGTTTCACCAACCATCAACAATTGATGCTCCTTCTTGATTTCTACTTTTGTGGTGTCAAACATCGCAAATATCTCAAGGATCATCATATATGTCCCTGATATATTATAGTTCATCACGAAGCTCTAGCAGCTTGGTGGTAATGACTTCGGAGAAATATCACTATCTCATTTGGAAGATCAACTCCCACTTGATTCAAATGATTGTTGTACTCAGACAATCTGAGCACAAGCTCAACAATTGAGCTTTTCTCCCTTAGTTTGCAGGCTAAGAAAATCGTCGGAGGTCTTATACCTCTTGACGTGGGCACGAGCCTGAAATCCCAATTTCAGCCCCCGAAACATCTCGTATGTTTCGCGACGTTTCAAAATGTCTTCGGTGCCTCAACTCTAAGCCGTTTAACTGAACTATCACGTAGTTATCAAAATGTGTATGTCAGATGTTCGCAACATCCATAGACGACGTTCGAGGTTCAGCACACTGAGCGGTGCATTAAGGACATAAGCCTTCTATGAAGCAATGAGGACAAACCTCAGTTTACGGACCTAGTCCGCAAAATTACTACTATCAACTTTCAACTAAATTTTCTCTAGGAACATATCTAAACAGTAGAACTGAAGCGTGAGCTACGACATAATTTGCGAAGACCTTTTGACTATGTTCAGGATAATTAAGTTCATCTTGTGAACTCCCACTCAGATAGACATCCCTCTAGTCATCTAAGTGATTACATGATCCGATTCAACTAGGCCGTGTCCGATCATCACGTGAGACAGACTAGTCATCATCGGTGAACATCTTCATGTTGATCGCATCTACCATACGACTCATGCTCGACCTTTCGGTCTCTTGTGTTCCGAGGCCATGTCTGTACATGCTAGGCTCGTCAAGTCAACCTAAGTGTTTCGCGTGTGTAAATCTGTCTTACACCCGTTGTATGTGAACGTTAGAATATAAGACCCGATCATCACATGGTGCTTCGAAACAAAGAACTGTCGCAACGGTGCACAGTTAGGGGGAACACTTTTTTGAAATTATTATGAGGGATTATCTTATTTACTACCGTCGTTCTAAGTAAACAAGATGCATAAACATGATAAACATCACATGCAATCAAATAGTGACATGATATGGCCATCATCACTTTGCTCCTCTTGATCTCCATCTTCGGGGCTCCATGATCATCATCGTCACCGGCATGACACCATGATCTCCATCATCATGATCTCTATCATCGTGTCTTCATGAAGTTGTCTCATCAACTATTACTTCTACTACTACAGCGAACGGTTAGCAATAAAGTAAAGTAATTACATGACGTTTATGTTGACACGCAGGTCATAAATAAATTAAGACAACTCCTATGGCTCCTGCCGGTTGTCATACTCATCGACATGCAAGTCGTGATTCCTATTACAAGAACATGATCAATCTCATACATCACATATATCAATCATCACATCATTTTGGCCATATCACATCACATAACATACCCTGCAAAAACAAGTTAGATGTCCTCTAATTGTTGTTTGCATGTTTTACGTGGCTGCTATGGGTTTCTAGCAAGAACGTTTCTTACCTACGCAAAAACCACAACGTGATATGCCAATTGCTATTTACCCTTCATAAGGACCCTTTTCATCGAATCCGATCCGACTAAAGTGGGAGAGACAGACACCCGCTAGCCACCTTATGCAACTAGTGCATGTCAGTCGGTGGAACCAGTCTCACGTAAGAGTACGTGTAAGGTCGGTCCGGGCCACTTCATCCCACAATGCTGCCGAATCAAGATTGGACTAGTAACGGTAAGCATATTGAACAAAATCAACGCCCACAACTACTTTGTGTTCTACTCGTGCATAGAAGCTACGCATAGACCTAGCTCATGATGCCACTGTTGGGACACGTAGCAATAATTTAAAATTTTCCTACGTGTCACCAAGATCAATCTATGGAGTCATCTAGCAACGAGGGAGGAGTGGATCTACATACCCTTGTAGATCGCGCGCGGAAGCGTTCAAGAGAACGGGGTTGATGGAGTCGTACTCGTCGTGATCCAAATCACCGATGATCCTAGAGCCGAACAGACGGCACCTCCGCGTTCAACACACGTACGGAGCAGCGACGTCTCTTCCTTCTTGATCCATCAAGGGGGGAGGAGAGGTTGATGGATATCCAGCAGCACGACGGCGTGGTGATGGAAGTAGCGGGATTCCAACAGGGCTTCGCCAAGCGCTGCGGGAGGAGAGAGATGTGTCATGGGAGGGAGAGGGAGGCGCCAGGGCTTAGGTTTTGCTGCCCTCCCTTCCCCTCACTATATATAGGGCCAAGGGAGAGGGGGGCACAGCCTTAGCCCTTCTTCCAAGGAAGGGTGCGGCCAGGGAGGAGTCCATCCTCCCCAAGGCACCTCGGAGGTGCCTTCCCCCTTTAGGACTCTTCCTTTCCCTTATCTCTTGGTGCATGGGCCTCTTGGGGCTGGTGCCCTTGGCCCATACAGGACAAGGCGCACCCCCTACAGCCCATGTGGTCCCTCGGGGCAGGTGGCCCCACCCGGTGGACCCCCGGGACCCTTCCGATGGTCCCAGTACAATACCGGTGACCCCGAAACTTGTCCCGATAGCCGAAGTAGCACTTCCTATATATAATTCTTTACCTCCGGACCATTCCGGAACTCCTCATGACATCCGGGATCTCATCCGGGACTCCGAACAACTTTCGGGTTACCGCATACTAATATCTCTATAACCCTAGCGTCACCGAACCTTAAGTGTGTAGACCCTACGGGTTCGGGAGACACGTAGACATGACCGAGACGACTCTCCGGCCAATAACCAACAGCGGGATCTGGATACCCATGTTGGCTCCCACATGCTCCTCGATGATCTCATCGGATGAACCACGATGTCGAGGATTCAATCAATCCCGCATACAATTCCCTTTGTCTATCGGTACGATACTTGCCCGAGATTCGATCGTCAGTATCCCGATACCTTGTTCAATCTCGTTACTGGCAAGTCTCTTTACTCGTTCCGTAACACATCATCCCGTGATCAACTCCTTGATCACATTGTGCACATTATGATGATGTCCTACCGAGTGGGCCCAGAGATACCTCTCCGTTTACACAGAGTGACAAATCCCAGTCTCGATTCGTGCCAACCCAACAGACACTTTAGGAGATACCTATAGTGTACCTTTATAGCCACCCAGTTACGTTGTGACATTTGGCACACCCAAAGTATTCCTACGGTATCCGGGAGTTGCACAATCTCATGGTCTAAGGAAATGATACTTGACATTAGAAAAGCTTTAGCGAACGAACTACACGATCTTTGTGCTAGGCTTAGGATTGGGTCTTGTCCATCACATCATTCTCCCAATGATGTGATCCCGTTATCAATGACATCTAATGTCCATGGTCAGGAAGCTGTAACCATCTATTGATCAACGAGCTAGTCAACCAGAGGCTTACTAGGGACATGGTGTTGTCTATGTATCCACACATGTATCTGAGTTTACTATCAATACAATTCTAGCATGGATAATAAACGATTATCATGAACAAGGAAATATAATAATAATCAATTTATTATTGTCTCTAGGGCATATTTCCAAGAAGTTATATTATGAGTTTATGCATTTTTGATGTACCGAAGTTTGTTCGGAGTCCCGGATGTGATCACGGACATGACGAGGAGTCTCGAAATGGTCGAGACATAAAGATTGATATATTGGAAGCCTATGTTTGGATATCAGAAGTGTTCCGGGTGAAATCAGGATTTTACCGGAGTACCGGGAGGTTACCGGAACCCCCGGGAGGTATATGGGCCTTAGTGGAAGAGAGGAGAGGTGGCCATAGATGGGCCGCGCGCACCTCCCCCCCCTTGGTCCGAATAGGACAAGGAGAGGGGGCCGGCCCCCTTCCTCCTCTCTCTCCTCTTTTCCCCCCTGCGCGAATCCTATTCCAACTAGGAAAGGGGGGAGTCCTACTCCCGGAGGGACTAGGACTCCTCCTGGCACGCCTCCTCTTGGCCGGCCAGCCCCCCCCCTTTGAGCCTTTATATACAGAGGCAAGGGGCACCCCTAGAGACACAAGTTGATCGACGTGATCATATTCTTAGCCGTGTGCGGTGCCCCCTTCCACCATAGTCCTCGATAATATTGTAGCGATGCTTAGGCGAAGCCCTGCGACGGTAGAACATCAAGATCGTCACCACACCGTCGTGCTGACGGAACTCTTCCCCGACACTTTGCTGGATCGGAGTCCGGGGATCGTCATCGAGCTGAACGTGTGCTAGAACTCGGAGGTGCCGTAGTTTCGGTGCTTGATCGGTCGGGCCGTGGAGACGTACGACTACATCAACCAAGTTAATGCTTCCGTTGTCGATCTACAAGGGTACGTAGATCACACTCTCCCCTCTCGTTGCTATGCATCACCATGATCTTGCGTGTGCGTAGGAATTTTTTTGAAATTACTACGAAACCCAACAGTGGCATCCGAGCCTAGGTTTTATGTGTTGATGTTATATGCACGAGTAGAACACAAGTGAGTTGTGGGCGATATAAGTCATACTGCTTACCAGCATGTCATACTTTGGTTCGGCGGTATTGTTGGACGAAGCGGCCTAGACCGGCATTACGCGTACGCTTACGCGAGACCGGTTCTCCCGACGTGCTTTGCACAAAGGTGGCTAGCGGGTGACAGTTTCTCCAACTTTAGTTGAACCGAGTGTGGCTACGCCCGGTCCTTGCGAAGGTTAAAACAACACCAACTTGACAAACTATCGTTGTGGTTTTGATGCGTAGGTAAGATTGGTTCTTGCTTAAGCCCGTAGCAGCCACGTAAAACTTGCAACAACAAAGTAGAGGACGTCTAACTTGTTTTTGCAGGGCATGTTGTGATGTGATATGGTCAAGACATGATGCTAAATTTTATTGTATGAGATGATCATGTTTTGTAACCGAGTTATCGGCAACTGGCAGGAGCCATATGGTTGTCGCTTTATTGTATGCAATGCAATCGCGCTGTAATGCTTTACTTTATCACTAAGCGGTAGCGATAGTCATGGAAGCATGAGATTGGCGAGACGACAACGATGCTACGATGGAGATCAAGGTGTCGCGCCGGTGACGATGGTGATCACGACGGTGCTTCGAGGATGGAGATCACAAGCACAAGATGATGATGGCCATATCATATCACTTATATTGATTGCATGTGATGTTTATCTTTTATGCATCTTATCTTGCTTTGATTGACGGTAGCATTATAAGATGATCTCTCACTAATTATCAAGAAGTGTTCTCCCTGAGTATGCACCGTTGCGAAAGTTCTTCGTGCTGAGACACCACGTGATGATCGGGTGTGATAGGCTCTACGTTCAAATACAACGGGTGCAAAACAGTTGCACACGCGGAATACTCAGGTTATACTTGACGAGCCAAGCATATACAGATATGGCCTCGGAACACGGAGACCGAAAGGTCGAGCGTGAATCATATAGTAGATATGATCAACATAGTGATGTTCACCAATGAAACTACTCCATCTCACGTGATGATCGGACATGGTTTAGTTGATTTGGTTCACGTGATCACTTAGAGGATTAGAGGGATGTCTATCTAAGTGGGAGTTCTTCAGTAATATGATTAAATTGAACTTAAATTTATCATGAACTTAGTCCTGGTAGTATTTTGCAAATCATGTTGTAGATCAATAGCTCGCGTTGTTGCTTCCCTGTGTTTATTTTGATATGATCCTAGAGAAAATTGTGTTGAAAAATGTTAGTAGCAAAAATGCGGATTGGGTCCGTGATCTGAGGTTTATCCTCATTGTTGCACATAAGAATTATGTCCTTAATGCACCGCTAGGTGACAGACCTATTGCAGGAGCAGATGCAGACGTTATGAACGTTTGGCTAGCTCAATATGATGACTACTTGATAGTTTAGTGCACCATGCTTAACGGCTTAGAATCGGGACTTCAAAGACATTTTTGAACGTCATGGACCATATGAGATGTTCCAGGAGTTGAAGTTAATATTTCAAGCAAATACCCGAGTTGAGAGATATGAAGTCTTCAACAAGTTCTATAGCTAAAAGATGGAGGGGAATCGCTCAACTAGTGAGCATGTGCTCAGATTGTCTGGGTACTACAATCGCTTGAATCAAGTGGGAGTTAATCTTCCAGATAAAATAGTGATTGACAGAATTCTCTAGTCACCATCACCAAGTTAGTAGAACTTCATGATGAACTATATTATGCAAGGGATGACGAAAACGACTCCCAAGCTTTTCATGATGATGAAACCAATGAAGGTAGAAATCAAGAAAGAGCATCAAGTGTTGATGGTTGACGAGACCACTAGTTTCAAGAAAAAGGGCAAAGGGAAGAAGGGGAACTTCAAGAAGAACGGCAAGCAAGTTGCTGCTCAAGTGAAGAAGCCCAAGTCTGGTCCTAAGCCTGAGACTAAGTGCTTCTACTGCAAAGGGACTGGTCACTAGAAGCAGAACTACCCCAAGTGATTGGCGGATAAGAAGGATGGCAAAGTGAACATAAGTATATTTGATATACATGTTATTGATGTGTACTTTACTAGTGTTTATAGCAACCCCTCAGTATTTGATACTAGTTCAGTTGCTAAGAGTAGTAACTCGAAACGGGAGTTGCAAAATGAACAGAGACTAGTTAAGGGTGAAGTGACGACGTGTGTTGGAAGTGGTTACAAGATTGATATGATCATCATCACACACACTCCCTATACTTTCGGGATTAGTGTTGAACCTAAATAAGTGTTATTTGGTGTTTGCGTTGAGCATGAATATGATTTGATCATGTTTATTGCAATACGGTTATTCATTTAAGTTAGAGAATAATTGTTGTTCCGTTTACATGAATAAAACCTTATATGGTTACACACCCAATGAAAATGGTTCATTGGATCTCGATCGTAGTGATACACATAATCATAATATTGAAACCAAAAGATGCAAAGTTAATAATGATAGTGCAACTTATTTGTGGCACTGCCGTTTGGGTCATATTGGTGTAAAGCGCATGAAGAAACTCCATGCTGATGGGCTTTTGGGATCACTTGATTATGAATCAGTTGATGCTTGCGAACCATGCCTCATGGGCAAGATGACTAAGACTCTGTTCTTCGGATCAATGGAGCGAGCAACAGATTTGTTGGAAATCATACATACTGATGTATGTGGTCCGATGAATATTGAGGCTCGCGACAGGTATCATTATTTTCTGATCTTCACAGATGATTTGAGCATATATGAGCATATCTACTTGATGAAACACAAGTTTGAAACATTTGAAAAGTTCAAAGAATTTCAGAGTGAAGTGGAGAATCATCGTAACAAAAATAAAAGTTTCTACGATATGATCGCAGAAGTAAAATATTTAAGTTACGAGTTTGGCCTTCAGTTAAAAACAATGTGAAATAGTTTCACTACTCACGCCACCTGGAACACCACAGTGTAATGGTGTGTCCAAACATCATAACCGTACTTTATTAGATATGGTGCGATCTATGATATCTCTTACCGATCTACCACTATCGTTTTGGGGTTATGCATTAAAGACAGCTGCATTCACATTTAAAATGGAACCATCTAAGTCCGTTGAGACGACACAATCTGAACTGTGGTTTGGCAAGAAACCAAAGTTGTCGTTTCTTAAAGTTTGGGATTGTGATGCTTATATGAAAAAGTTTCATCCTGATAAGCTCAAACCCAAATCGGAGAAATATGTCTTCATAGGATACCCAAAGGAGACTATTGGGTACACCTTCTATCATAGATCCGAAGGCAAGACATTCGTTGCTAAGAATAGATCCTTTCTAGAGAAGGAGTTTTTCTCGAAAGAAGTGAGTGGGAGGAAAGTAGAAAACTTGATAAGGTAATTGTACCTTCTCCCTTATTGGAAAATAGTTCATCACAGAAATCTGTTCTTGTGACTACTACACCAATTAGTGAGGAAGCTAATGATGATGATCATGTAACTTCAGATCAAGTTACTACCGAATCTCGTAGGTAAACCAGAGTGAGATCCGCACCAGAGTGGTACGGTAATCCTGTTCTGGAAGTCATGTTACTAGACCATGACGAACTTGCGAACTATGAGGAAGCGATGATGAGCCCAGATTCCGCAAAATGGCTTGAGGCCATGAAATCTGAGATGGGATCCATGTATGAGAACAAAGTATGGACTTTGGTTGACTTGCCCGATGATCGGCAAGCCATAAAAATAAATGGATCTTCAAGAGGAAGACGGACGCTGATAGTAGTGTTACTATCTACAAAGCTAGAATTGTCGCAAAAGGTTTTCGACAAGTTCAAGGTGTTGACTACGATGAGAGTTTCTCACTCGTATCTATGCTTAAATCTGTCCGAATCATGTTAGCAATTGCCGCATTTTATGAAATCTGGCAAATGGATAACAAAACTGCAATCCTTAATGGATTTCTTAAAGAAGAGTTGTATATGATGCAACCAGAAGTTTTTGTCAATCCTAAAGGTGTTAACAAAATATGCAAACTCCAGCTATCCATCTATGGACTGGTGTAAGCATCTCGGAGTTGGAATATACGCTTTGATAAGTTGATCAAAGCATATAGTTTTATACAGACTTTCGGTGAAGCCTGTATTTACAAGAAAGTGAGTGGGAGCACTACAGCATTTCTGATAAGTATATGTGAATGACATATTGTTGATCGAAAATAATGTAGAATTATTCTGCAAAGCATAAAGGAGTGTTTGAAAGGAATTTTTCAAAGAAAGACCTCGGTGAAGTTGCTTACATATTGAGCATCAAGATCTATAGAGATAGATCAAGACGCTTGATAAGGTTTTTCAATAAATACATACCTTGACAAGATTTTGAAATAGTTCAAAATGGAACAGTCAAAGAAAGAGTTTCTTGCCTATATTACAAGGTGTGAAATTGAGTAAGACTCAAAGCCCGACCACGGCAGAAGATAGAATGAGAATGAATGTCATTCCCTATGCCTTGGTCATAGGTTCTATAAAGTATGCCATGCTGTGTACCAGATCTATTGTATACCCTACCACTGAGTTTGGCAAGGGAGTACAATAGTGATCTAGGAGTAGATCACTGGACAGCGGTCAAAATTATCCTTAGTGGAATAAGGATATGTTTCTCGATTATGGAAGTGAAAAAAGGTTCGTCGTAAAGGGTTACGCCGATGCAAGTTTTAACACTAATCTAGATGAATCTAAGTCTCAATCTAGATACATATTGAAAGTGGGAGCAATTAGCAAGAGTAGCTCCGTGCAGAGCATTGTTGACATAAATATTTGCAAAATACTTATGGATCTGAACATAACAGACCCGGTGACTAAAATTATCTCACAAGAAAAACATGATCACACCTTAGTACTCTTTGGGTGTTAATCACATAGCGATGTGAACTAGATTACTGACTCTAGTAAACCCTTTGGGTGTTGGTCACATATCGATGTGGACTATGGGTGTTAATCACATAGTGATGTGAACTATTGCTATTAAATCACATGTCGATGTGAACTAGATTATTGACTCTAGTGCAAGTGGGAGACTGAAGGAAATATGCCCTAGAGGCAATAATAAAGTTATTATTTATTTCCTTATATCATGATAAAAGTTTATTATTCATGCTAGAATTGTATTAACCGGAAACATAATACATGTGTGAATACATAGACAAACAGAGTGTCACTAGTATGCCTCTACTTGACTAGCTCGTTAATCAAAGATGGTTATGTTTCCTAACCATGGACAAAGAGTTGTCATTTGATTAACGAGATCACATCATTAGTTGAATGATCTGATTGACATGACCCATTCCATTAGCTTAGCACTCGATCGTTTAGTATGTTGCTATTGCTTTCTTCATGACTTATACATGTTCCTATGACTATGAGATTATGCAACTCCCTGCCGGAGGAACACTTTGTGTGCTACCAAACGTCACAACGTAACTGGGTGATTATAAAGGTGCTCTACAGGTGTCTCCAAAGGTACATGTTGGGTTGGCGTATTTCGAGATTAGGATTTGTCACTCCGATTGTCGGAGAGGTATCCCTGGGCCCTCTCGGTAATGCACATCACTGAAGCCTTGCAAGCATTGCAACTAATGAGTTAGTTGCCGGATGATGTATTACGGAATGAGTAAAGAGACTTGCCGGTAACGAGATTGAACTAGGTATGGGATACCGATGATCGAATCTCGGGCAAGTAACATACCGATGACAAAGGGAACAACGTATGTTGTTATGCGGTCTGACCGATAAAAGATCTTCGTAGAATATGTAGGAGCCAATATGAGCATCCAGGTTCCGCTATTGGTTATTGACCAGAGACGTGTCTCGGTCATGTCTACATTGTTCTCGAACCCATAGGGTCCGCACGCTTAAGGTTACGATGACCGTTATATTATGAGTTTATGCATTTTTGATGTACCGAAGTTTGTTCGGAGTCCCGGATGTGATCACTGACATGACGAGGAGTCTCGAAATGGCCGAGACATAAAGATTGATATATTGGAAGCCTATGTTTGGATATCGGAAGTGTTCCGGGTGAAATCGGGATTTTACCGGAGTACCGGGAGGTTACCGGAACCCCCCGGGAGGTATATGGGCCTTAGTGGGCCTTAGTGGAAGAGAGGAGAGGTGGCCATAGATGGGCCGTGCGCCCCTCCCCCCCCCTTGGTCCGAATAGGATAAGGAGAGGGGGCCGGCCCCCCTTCCTCCTCTCTCTCCTCTTTTCCCCCCTCCACGAATCCTATTCCAACTAGGAAAGGGGGGGAGTCCTACTCCCGGAGGGAGTAGGACTCCTCCTGGCGCGCCTCCTCTTGGCCGGCCAGCCCCCCCCTTTGAGCCTTTATATACGGAGGCAAGGGGCACCCCTAGAGACACAAGTTGATCCACGTGATCATATTCTTAGCCGTGTGCGGTGCCCCCTTCCACCATAGTCCTCGATAATATTGTAGCGGTGCTTAGGCGAAGCCCTGCGACCGTAGAACATCAAGATCGTCACCACGCTGTCGAGCTGACGGAACTCTTCCCCGACACTTTGAACGTGTGCTAGAACTCGAAGGTGCCGTAGTTTCGGTGCTTGATCGGTTGGGCCGTGGAGACGTACGACTACACAACCAAGTTAACACTTCCGTTGTCGATCTACAAGGGTACGTAGATCACACTCTCCCCCTCTCGTTGCTATGCATCACCATGATCTTGCGTGTGTGTAGGAATTTTTTTGAAATTACTACGAAACCCAACAAAAACAAAAGACAACTTGGGACGGATGAAACAAACACCGTTGAGAAGAACTGATAATTGATATTGTTGATGTTGAAATGATCGGATCCACTTGGAGAGAAGCACACCGGTTGGAAAGAATTGACATGACATTCTCAATGATGATGAAGGATTTGTATTCATATAGGAAGAACACCGCTTAGGAAAGGTATGGAATCAACACTTGACTTCGAAGCAACTCGAATACCACAACGCAAAACAAAACAAAGGATTGGCTTACAGGATAAGTCGGAAACAAACATATGATAGACCCCATATCGTATCATGTGTCTGTTGGAAAGATATTCTAGGAGCTACTTGAATTCCCACTTATAAACTCCCTAAACTTTCTGGTTATGCAATCAGGTGTTGGGGATAGAGGGGAAGCATAATATCTCACCCAAAACTAGCAAATCCTACATCCAGTTGTATCCATCCTTCAACACATAACCAAGAAACCTTCAAAAATCGTTTACCTCAACCTTCGAAAAGCATCCTTTATACGAGTTATGGAAATACTCCCGAACTCCCGCCCCAGTACTGGGTGGCGTCAAGGTTATCTCACCAACAACTGCATAAAGGAGATTTTCGATGTCGGCGAACTCAGGTATTCCATAACTGCAACGATAAAATTGTGACGACAACACCTCGGAGCTCAACTCCCCGGGACACTGCCACAACCCCTAAATGTCAGGAGGCACCATGAACAATGTTCTCGTCACAAAACCATCAGAACGATTCCAAGATACCCGCGTGATCCTAAAAATAATTCGTGAAATTTGAGAAGAGAAGAGTCAAAACTCTACGTGAGGATGCCTCACCAAAGCGACGAAGGGACTGAGAAAGAATCCTACTCTCCGATATATATAATCCTATAAGACTCAAAACATTTTTCTAGACTCAACAACGCCAGTGATTCGATCAAGCAGGGGGCTCCTAAGTCGGGGAAGGCTCTGATTACCAACTTGAAACACCCACGATGCGGCTATATCTCCCACGTGTCGGAGCACGACTTAGAGGCATAACCGCATAGTAGGCATGTTGCAAGAGGGGTATGTGTAAAGATTACCCCTCTTGCGACATGCCTACTATGCGGTTATGCCTCTAAGTCGTGCTCCGACACATGGGAGATATAGCCGCATCGTGGGTGTTTCATCCACTCCTTGGTACCTCCCTGCTAAACTTATAGCAAGGCACACATCAGGTCTGGTACACAGCATTACATACATGATAGAACCTATGGCTGAGGCATAGGGAATGGCCTTCATTTTCTCTCTATCTTCTGCAGTGGTCGGGCATTGAGTCTGACTCAACTTCACACCTTGTAACACATGCAAGAACCTTTCTTTAACTGATACATTTTGAACTTCTTCAAAACTTTATCAAGGTATGTGCTTTGTCAAAGTACAATTAAGCGTCTTGATCTATCTCTATAGATCTTGATGCCCAATATATAAGCAGCTTCCCCGAGGTCTTTCATTGAAAAATTCTTATTCAAGTATCCTTTTATGCTATACAGAAATTTTGTATTATTTCCAATCAACAATATGTCATCCACATATAATATTAGAAATACTACAGAGCTCTCACTCACTTTCTTGTAAATACAAGCTTCTCCAAAAGTCTGTATCAAACCATATCCTTTGATCACACTATCAAAGTGTATATTCCAACTCCGAGAGGCTTGCACGAGTCCATAAATGGATCGCTGGAGTTTGCACACTTTGTTAGCACCTTTAGGATCGACAAAACCTTTTGGTTGCATCATATACAACTCTTCTTTAAGATATCCATTAAGGAATGCAGTTTTGACATCCATTTGCCAAATTTCATAATCATAAAATACGACAATTGCTAACATGATTCTGACAGACTTAAGCATCGCTACGGGTGAGAAAATCTCATCGTAGTCACAACCTGAACTTGTCGAAAACCTTTCGCAACAAGTCGAGCTTTGTAGACAGTAACATTACTGTCAGCGACAGTCTTATTCTTGAAGATCCATTTATTCTCTATGGCTTGCCGATCATCGGGCAAGTCAACCAAAGTCCACACTTTGTTCTCATACATGGATCCCATCTCAGATTTCATGGCCTCAAGCCATTTCGTGGAATCTGGGCTCATCATCGCTTCCTCATAGTTCGTAGGTTCGTCATGGTCTAGTAACATGACTTCCAGAACAGGATTATCGTACCACTCTGGTGCAGATCTACTCTGGTTGACCTACGTGGTTCAGTAACTTGATCTGAAGTTTCATGATCATCATCATTAACTTCCTCACTAATCGGTGTAGGAATCACTGGAACTGATTTTTGTGATGAACTACTTTCCAATTCGGGAGAAGGTATAGTTAACTCATCAAGTTCTACTTTCCTCCCACTCACTTCTTTCGAGAGAAACTCCTCTAGAAAGGATCCATTCTTAGCAATGAATATCATGTCTTTTGGATCTGTGATAGAAGGTGTACCCAACAGTCTCCTTTGGGTATCCTGTGAAGACAAATTTCTCTGATTTGGGTTCGAGCTTATCAGATTGAAGCTTTTTCACATAAGCATCGCAGCCCCAAACTTTAAGAAACGACAGCTTACGCTTCTTGCTAAACCATAGTTCATATGGTGTCGTCTCGACGGATTTAGATTGTGCCCTATTTAATGTGAATGCAGCCGGCTATAAAGCATAACCCCAAAATGATAGCGGTAAATTGGTAAGAGACATCATAGATTGCACCATATCTAATAAAGTACGGTTACGACGTTCGGAGACAACATTACGCTGTGGTGTTCCAGGTGGCGTGAGTTGCGAAACTATTCCACATTGTTTCAAATGAAGACCAAACTCATAACTCAAATATTCACCTCCACGATCAGATTGTAGAAACTTTATTTTCTTGTTACGATGATTTTCCACTTCACTCTGAGATTCTTTGAACTTTTCAAATGCTTTAGACTTATGTTTCATTAAGTAGATATACCCATATCTGCTCAAATCATCTATGAAGGTCAGAAAATAACGATACCCGCCGCGAGCCTCAACACTCATCGGACCGCATACATCAGTATGTATTATTTCCAATAAGTCAGTTGCTCACTCCATTGTTCCGGAGAACGGAGTTTTAGTCATCTTACCCATGAGGCATGGTTCACAAGCATCAAGTGATTCCAAAATCCCATCAGCATGGAGTTTCTTCATGCGCTTTACACCAATATGACCTAAACGGCAGTGCCAAAAATAAGTTGCACTATCATTATTAACTTTGCATCTTTTGGCTTCAATATTATGAATATGTGTATCACTACAATCGAGATTCAACAAAAATAGACCGCTCATCAAGGGTGCATGACCATAAAATATATTACTCATATAAATAGAACAACAATTATTCTCTGATTTAAATGAATAACCGTCTCGCATCAAACAAGATCCAGATATAATGTTCATGCTCAACGTTGGCACTAAATAACAATTATTCGGGTCTAAAACTAATCCCGACGGTAGATGTAGAGGTAGCGTGCCAACGGCGATCACATCGACTTTGGAACCATTTCCCATGTGCATCGTCACCTCGTCCTTAGCCAATCTTCGTTTAATCTGTAGCCTCTGTTTTGAGTTGCAAATGTGAGCAACATACCAGTATCAAATACCCAGGCGCTACTATGAGCATTAGTAAGGTACACATCAATAACATGTATATCAAATATACCTTTCACTTTGCCATCCTTCTTATTCGCCAAATACTTGGGTGCAGTTCCGCTTCCAGTGACCAGTCCCCTTGCAGTAGAAGCACTCAGTCTCAGGCTTAGGTCCAAACTTGGGTTTCTTCCCTTGAGCAGCAACTTGATTGTTGTTCTTCTTGAAGTTCCCCTTCTTCCCTTTGCCTTTTTATTGAAACTAGTGGTCTTGTTAACCATCAACACTTGATGCTCCTTCTTGATTTCTACCTCCGCAGCCTTTAGCATCGCGAAGAACTCGGGAATTGTCTTTTCCATCCCTTGCATATTATAGTTCATCACGAAGCCTTTATAGCTTGGTAGCAGTGATTGAAGAACTCTTTCAGTGACACTATCATCAGGAAGATTAACTCCCAGCTGAGTCAAGTGGTTGTGGTACCCAGACATTCTGAGTATGTGTTCACTGACAAAACTATTCTCATCCATTTTGCAGCTATAGAACTTATTGGAGACTCCATATCTCTCAACTCGAGCATTTGCTTGAAATATTAACTTCAACTCCTGGAACATCTCCTATGCTCCATGACATTCAAAATGTCTTTGAAGTCCTGATTCTAAGCCGTAAAGCATGGCACACTGAACTATCGAGTAGTCATCAGCTTTGCTCTGCCAGACGTTCATAACGTCCGGAGTTGCTCCTGCAGCGGGTCTTGCACCTAGTGGTGCTTCCAGGACGTAATTCTTCTGTGCAACAATGAGGATAATCCGCAAGTTACGGACCCAGTCTGTGTAGTTTCTACCATCATCTTTCATCTTAGCTTTCTCTAGGAACACATTAAAATCTAAGGGAACGGTAGCACGGGCCATTGATCTACAACAATATAGATATGCAAAAAACCTATCAGGTACTAAGTTCATGATAAATTAGAGTTCAATTAATCATATTACTTAAGAACTCCCACTTTGATAGACATCTCTCTAGTCATCTAAATGATCACGTGATCCATATCAACTAAACCATGTCCTATCATCACATGAGATGGAGTAGTTTTCAATGGTGAACATCACTATGTTGATCATATCTACTATATGATTCACATTCGACCTTTCGGTCTCAGTGTTCTGAGGCCATATCTGCATATGCTAGGCTCGTCAAGTTTAACCCGAGTATTCTGCACGTGCAAAACTGGCTTGCACCCGTTGTATGTGAACGTAGAGCTTATCACACCCTATCATCACGTGGTGTCTCGGCACAACGAACTGTAGCAATGGTGCATACTAGGGAGAACACTTATACCTTAAAATTTAGTGAGGGATCATCTTATAATGCTACCGTCGTACTAAGCAAAATAAGATGCATAAAAGATAAACATCACATGCAATCAAAATATGTGACATGATATGGCCATCATCATCTTGTGACTTTGATCACCATCTCCAAAGCACCGTCATGATCTTCATCATCACCGGCTTGACACCTTGATCTCCATCGTAGCGTCGTTGTCGTCTCGTCAACTATTACTTCTACGACTATCGCTGCCGCTTAGTGATAAAGTAAAGCAATTACATGGCGATTGCATTTCATACAATAAAGCGACAACCATAAGGCTCCTGCTAGTTGTCGATAACTTTTACAAAACATGATCATCTCATACAACAATTTATATCTCATCATGTCTTGACCATATCACATCACAACATGCCCTGCAAAACAAGTTAGACGTCCTCTACTTTGTTGTTGCAAGTTTTACGTGGCTGCTACGGGCTTCTGGCAAGAACCGTTCTTACCTACGCATCAAGACCACAATGATTTTTCGTCAAGTGTGCTGTTTTAACCTTCAACAAGGACCGGCCGTAGTCAAACTCGATTCAACTAAAGTTGGGGAAACAGACACCCCCTAGCCACCTATGTGCAAAGCACGTCGGTAGAACTAGTCTCATGAACGCGGTCATGTAATGTCGGTCCGGGCCGCTTCATCCAACAATACCGCCGAATCAAAGTAAGACGTTGGTGGTAAGCAATATGACTATTATCACGCATAACTCTTTGTGTTCTACGCATAGACCTGGCTCGGATGCCACTGTTGGGGAACGTACTAATTCAAAAAAAATCCTACGATCACGCAAGATCTATCTAGGTGATGCATAGAAACGAGAGGAGAGAGTGTGTCCAAGTACCCTCGTAGACCGAAAGCGGAAGCGTTATGTTAACGCGGTTGATGTAGTCGAACGTCTTCACGATCCAACCGATCCAAGTACTGAACGTACGGCACCTCCGTGTTCAGCACACGTTCAGCACAATGACGTTCCTCGAGCTCTTAATCCACTAGAGGGTCGAGGGAGAGTTTCTTCAGCACGACGGCGTGCTGACGGTGTTGATGATGTGATCCGCACAGGGCTTTGCCTAAGCACTACGACAATATGATCGAAGTGGTAAACTGTGGAGGGAGCACCGCACACGGCTAAGGAACAATTGATGTGCCTTTGGGGTGACCCCCGCCCCCTTATATAAAGGAGGAGAGGGAGGAGGCTGGCGGCCATGAGGGGGCGCGCCAAGGGAGAGTCCAACTAGGATTCCCTATCCTAGTTGGACTCCCTTTCCTATTCCAAGAGGAGGAAAGAGGGGAGGAGAGGGAGAGGAAAGAGGGGGCCGCACCCCCTCCCCCTGGTCCAATTCGGACTCCCTTGGGGGGGTGGGGCTCCACCCTGCGGGCTGCCCTCTCCTACTCCCTTATGGCCCATTAAGGCCCATAACTTCCCCAGAGGGTTCTGGTAACCCCTCGATTTCCCGATAAATATCCGAAACGTCATGAAACCTTTTCGGTGTCCGAATACCTTCATCCAATATATCAATCTTTACCTCTCGACCATTTCGAGACTCCTCATCATGTCCGTGATCTCACCCGAGACTCCGAACAAACTTCGGTCATCAAAACACATAGCTCATAATACAAATCATCATCGAACGTTAAGCGTGCGGACCCTACGGGTTCGAGAACAATGTAGACATGATTGAGACACATCTTCGGTCAATAACCAATAGCGGAACCTGGATGCTCATATTGGCTCCTACATATTCTACGAAGATCTTTATCGGTCAAACCGCATAACAACATACGTTATTCCCTTTGTCATCGGTATGTTACTTGCCCAAGATTCGATCGTCGGTATCATCATACCTAGTTCAATCTCGTTACCGGCAAGTCTCTTTACTCGTTCGGTAATGCATCAGCCCGCAACTAACTCATTAGTCATATTGCTTGCAAGGCTTATAGTGATGTGCATTACCGAGAGGGCCCAAAGATACCTCTTGATACTCGGAGTGACAAATCATAATCTCGATCTATGTCAACTCAACAAACACCATCGAAGACACCTGTATAGCATCTTTATAATCACCCAGTTGCGTTGTGACGTTTGATAGCACACAAAGTGTTCCTCTGGTATTCGGGAGTTGCATAATCTCATAGTCAGAGGAACATGTATAAGTCATGAAGAAAGCAATAGCAACAAAACTAAACGATCATAATGCTAAGCTAAAGAATGGGTCTTGTCCATAACATCATTTTCTAATGATGTGATCCCGTTCATCAAATGACAACACATGTCTATGGTCAGGAAACTTAACCATCTTTGATTAACGAGCTAGTCAAGTAGAGGCATACTAGGGACACTCTGTTTCTCTATGTATTCACACATGTACTAAGTTTCCGGTTAATACAATTCTAGCATGAATAATAAACATTTATCATGATATAAGGAAATATAAATAACAACTTTATTATTGCCTATAGGGCATATTTCCTTCACACGCAGGTGTCGTACGTTCGGTGCTTGATTGGTCGGAGCTAGAAGAAGTTCGACTACATCAACTGCGTTGTCAAACGCTTCCGCTTTCGGTCTACGTGAGTATGTAGACACACTCTTCCCCCCTCGTTGCTATGCATCTCCTAGATAGATCTTGCGTGAGCGTATGATTTTTTTAAAAAAAATTGCATGCTACGTTTCCCAACAGGAGGAGTACGCCGTAGGGAGCGGCCTCGGCGGGATAGGTGCAACACGGCGCACCTTTCAGATTTCGCAGACTCCGACATCCCACCGCCACACATCGCGGTGGTCTCGGAGCAAGCCATGGCCTGGGCCATGGACCACTCCAAGACAACGATGGAGTCCAGCGGCACTATGTCTGCCGCCTCGATGAGGATATGGCCAAGTACAGCCAGGAGTGGGTTCTCCGTGAGTCCGCCACCAACGTTGCCTCCTCCGAGGCCCGCCGCCCTCTCCCTCCGCCCACGTCTTCAGTGTCGTGGTTGCACTGTGCACTACATAGGAGGAAGTGGGCAGAATAATCTGCGGGCGTCAGTTGGCTGCCGGAAAGCCTTGTTGTGACGCCACACCTTTCCATCGCCGGAAGCCCGACGACGACGACGACGACGACGACGACGAGATGACCGAGGAGCTGCTGGGCAGGCTGGCATGGCTTATCAGGTCACCGTTAAGTATAAGGTAGTATAGGGTTAGGTTTTAGTTCACCGGACGAATCCAAAAATATATAAAAGTTATCCCGGTTTAAATGAATATATTGTCTGGTTTGTTTGAGTTTTCATCAGATTTAATCAATTTTGTTAAGTTACGTTTGGAATGCAACTGGACATGCCCTTAGTCGCGGACTAGCATGGACTGAGTTTGCGGATAAAAATAGTGTGTCCGCTTCCCTAATGTCCGCATGCAGCCATCCATCACGTGGACGATCTACCTCGAGGCCCCACTCAGCAGCGTCTGTGCAAGCTGCATGCACAAGATCCATGATCCATAGCTTTGATCTTGCGTCCGTTTCTGTTGGTGAGACCAGCCAGTCCCACCTAATTTAGTTGGATCCAAATACGTTTCAGGTGGCTCCGTAATCCAAGGGGAGTCCGTTACGATCGAGCTGACTCGCACCAAGGCCAGTAATCCGGAGTCGAGTACTCCTAATTGTTTGGAGACGAGATAACTCATAATCACAGTTGGTGGATAATTACTTCTCGTAGAGGGATCAGATCACGACCCGGTTTACTCGCCCGATAAGCACTGCCACGCCCACGGACAGCTGGGCCCGTCGCCGCCAGCAACCTGATCCAACCCGTTATCGGCGGGCCCCAGGACCCCAAAACCCGTTCAAAGATGGGTCCGGCCTGCCATCGGGCCCACACGTCGGTGGCCGAAGCACGCAGCGGCTAGATTAGCGGAGCCCGACGATTATCCACAACCCGAACACGGGCGGGGATCAGAGCTGTAACGGGAGACGGATAAGTCAGATAATTACTACGAGTATAACTCCTAATCACCGGCCCCCTCGGCCAAGCCAAAGAGCCTCGCCCTCGCCCTCGCCCCTTTATAAGCCCGCCCGCCTCGCGCCTCCAAACCCACCCACCACTAGCAGCTTTCCTCACGAGCTCGACCGATCGATCGAATCCTTCCGTCGCGTTCGCGTTTCCGTTTCGTGCGTTTAGACCAAGCTTCCAATGGCTCCTCTCGGTGACGCTGTTACCCCCGCGGCGGCCGCCGCCGCCCCTGGCCTCGTCGTCTCTTTCGGCGAGATGCTGATCGACTTCGTGCCTGACGTTGCCGGCGTTTCCCTCGCCGAGTCCGGCGGTTTCGTCAAGGCCCCCGGCGGCGCCCCCGCCAACGTCGCCTGCGCCATCTCCAAGCTCGGCGGCTCCTCCGCCTTCATCGGAAAGGTACGCACCCGCCGATCGCCGTGTCACTTCTCGCTGTCTTTTTCTCTTCCGGCGGTTGGTGGGCTCGGATCTGGTGAGCTCCCGTCCGGATCGGAGGCTGGTGGCGCCGTAGGTGGGCCGTCTCTGTCCGTCCGATCATCGGTGCACGGCGCGGATCGGGCGTTGACTTGCTTAGGATTGTTGGTGGCACCGCAATGCTGCTCTGCAACTTTAACTTTTTTTCGGTCTTGAATATGATCTACTATTTGGGGGTAGGAAATCTTAGTTGTTGCATAGGACTGGAGGCAAAAGTGGTAGCAGCAGCAATTATTATCGCCGGCCAGCCGTGGGAGTGGAAGTGGGTGGCGCGAGACAAACGAGCGCTTTGTCCTCACGTGACCTCACCTCGCTTTTCCCAATATTATAATCTCGTTTGCATCGTCAATTTTTTTCTCGACAAATAAATTAATTAATTGTTGACAACTTTGATATTGAATCAGTCGCGCTCTTAGGCTCCATCGATAATTTTTGGCATTAGAATTGTTGAATTGGATAGAATAAAAATAGATGCTTTGGCCCCGTCTGTGTTGGGTAGCCGCTCGATGATGCCCATGCCTTTGTTGGCCTTTCGGATCACGTGTAGTTTAACATAATCCCACTTGCACGCTTCCACTGTTTATACCCCATGAGCCATGGTGGGTCCCTGCTGACTCGGATCTGGCGGCTGTTGTTACCAGCATCTCAGGTCATTGATCCGTCCAAATCTAACATTAATCCACTCTGACACAAGAAGCATCCTTCTTAGTACATTATTTTTCAAAGATTAATGCATTATTTTTTATTAACATTTGGTTATTTTCATTCGGTCGGCGCAACAGTATATTGATTTATCTTTAAATTCTTACTATATCGAACGGTTTTGTGTTTTGCAGTTTGGCGACGACGAGTTCGGCCACATGCTGGTGGAGATCCTGAAGCAGAACGGCGTGAACGCCGAGGGCTGCCTGTTCGACCAGCACGCGCGCACCGCGCTGGCCTTCGTCACGCTCAAGTCTAACGGCGAGCGCGAGTTCATGTTCTACCGCAACCCGTCGGCCGACATGCTGCTCACCGAGGCTGAGCTCAACTTGGACCTGATCCGCCGCGCCCGCATCTTTCACTACGGCTCCATCTCGCTCATCACCGAGCCCTGCCGCTCGGCCCACGTCGCCGCCATGCGTGCCGCCAAGTCGGCCGGCATCCTTTGCTCGTACGACCCCAACGTGCGCCTGCCGCTCTGGCCCTCTGCGCAGGCCGCCCGTGACGGCATCATGAGCATCTGGAAAGAGGCTGACTTCATCAAGGTGAGCGACGAGGAGGTGGCCTTCCTCACCCAGGGCGACGCCACTGACGAGAAGAACGTGCTCTCCCTCTGGTTCGAGGGCCTCAAGCTGCTCATCGTCACCGATGGTGAGAAGGGGTGCAGGTACTTCACCAAGGACTTCAAGGGCTCGGTGCCCGGCTACTCTGTCAACACCGTGGACACCACCGGCGCCGGCGACGCCTTCGTCGGCTCCCTCCTCGTCAGCGTCTCCAAGGACGACTCCATCTTCTGCGTAAGAAACTAAGTCAATCACCGATACAAGAAGAATTATCAATCAGCTGACTCAACTCCATTATGATGAATATATGTTGCTAATGATGGTGTTTTCTTTTTGATTGGACAGAATGAGGCCAAGCTGAGGGAGGTGCTGCAGTTCTCGAACGCTTGCGGCGCCATCTGCACCACCAAGAAGGGAGCCATCCCGGCGCTGCCCACCACCGCCACCGCCCTGGAGCTCATCAGCAAGGGCAGCAACTAGAGACTCATTGTGTCGCGCCATCGGGGTTGAATCTTAGGAGTTTTAGCTGCACTTTTATTATTATTATTAGGGATGAATTGAGTTTAGTTCGTGAGTCAAGTGTGTGACCTCGTGGGCGCTTAATAAAAAGCAAGCATGTGTGGTGATTTTTGGTCGCGGTCTTTGTGTAAGGAGGCTACTGATTGTTGTAGCCTTCACCCAAACTTTATCAGAGTCTTTAATGAATGGACAAGTTCATCAAAATCTTGTTCTGCTAGCTTCAGTTTCTTTCTGACGCGGTCATAATTTTTTGCACCATCAGTGATGTTTTCGTAATTAACAAGAGCCTATTCCGCTTGGCAGTCAGCATCAGCCTAAGTTATGATTTGACTTTATTTTGCTCGGAGCTTTAAGCAGGCTAGTAACATGTGGCTTGGCTTTCATTCTACGTTTTTTCTGAATCAATGTTTTCTTATCTGACAATGTTTTCTGTTGAGCCCAAAGTTTAATCTACATAATTCTGTTGAAACCTACTCAACCTTGCCTCTTTTGCATCGATGCCTCTAAGGCCTATGCGTATAGAAAGAGCAGAGGTAGTACCAGCAGGTCACGTACGTAGCTCGAACCATCCTGACCTGGATCCTCTGTTTTGATCCTAACTGATCTTTCTACAGGATCCGCCCAAATCGTGGGCGCGCCTTGGCACAAAAGAAATGATCTTGCACAGTTTGTCACATCAATCAGTAGGAGATCTCCTTTTACATTTCCATTGCATCCATGCGTCTCAAACTTTCCATGAAATCAATCCTCGCTTTCTTTATAATAACCGGCCGGAGCCCGCAGTGTCATCACTAGAACCAGGTATCACCACGCAAACCTCTTTTTACCGGTGCAGGGATGTACCGATGCTAAATCCACCCTTAAATTTTTGGAGATTGGTGCATGCTGTCTACATGCATACGAGTATTCTTTTGTATTTTGTTGAACATCATCATGTATGAAACGTCTTGTCAACTCTTGTCGGCACTTTTTGTCAATGCATGCATGGCTCAGACATACTCTCATCCTCTGGCCCCATAACAAAGGTACCCATTTAAATTTCATTTGACATTTCAACCGTTAATATCTTTTAAACCAAAATTACATATGTGAAATATTTTATATATTTGATCTTCGGGTGTCAAGACCTTTAGAACAAGATCAATTTTGGATAGATTTCAAATACATTTAATTTTCAACATTTCAGTTAACTTATTTCACTCTATATATTCTGTGTGAAACTGCTTATTTCAGTGTTCGAAATTTATTTCACTCTATATATGGAACATATGAAACATGTTATTTCACTCTGTGTGAAACTGCTTATGGCAGTCAGATTTAAAAATAACATGTTTCACACATTTCAAAAAGTAGCTATTTTCATAGATCTCACTTAGTTCAAAAATCTAATTTCACTAATTTCATATATTTTAATTACTGCAGAGAAATATGTGTTTGAATGATATTTTTCATATGAGTGAAATAGTTTTTTAATTGAAATATTATTTTTGTGAAAAATCCTTATTTATTTCTGTATATTGTGAGTGTAATGTGTTTTCTGAAACTAGTGAAATGAGCGGAATCTATCTTTTGTAACGAGTAAAATCACTTTTTGAAACAAGTGAAATATAGTATTTCAATTGACTGAATGTAATGTGTTTTCTGAAATAAGTGAAATTAGCTTCTTGAAACAAGTGAAACAAAGTTTGAAAATATATTTTTTGTGATGTGTGAAATAAGTTTTTTAAACGAGTGGAATATGGTACTTCAAATGAGTGAATCTAATGTGTTCTCTGAAATGAGTGAAGTAAGTTTTTTCAACTGAGTGAAATCAGTTGTTTGAAATAAATGAAATATTAGTTTGAAATAATAAAATCAATTTGTAAATGAGTGAAATCCGTATTTCAAATTAGTGAAATAATTTTTTCGGAATGAGTAAACTCTGTTTATTGAAATGAGTAAAATCGTATTTTTTGTAATGTGAAATTAATTGAAACAGTAAAAATTCAATCTAGCCAAATTGTATCCAAGACCGGTCTTGTTTTAAAGGTCTTATCACCCTGAATTCAAATGTACAAAAAAATTCATTAATGAAAATTTGGTTCATAAGCTGTTAACCATTCAAAATATGATCAGCAAATAAAATGCAACTACTTTGTTTGGGGGGAGAGAACCCATGCGCCGTCCTTTTAATCAGTCATCCACCAAGTCACATCTAAAGCTGCCACACATCTGACATGCACAGATGTATTCCTTTATCTACTGCTTGTATTGCATAGTAAATTATTTTTACTTTATACACAAAAAGCTGGCACGAATCTCAGAGAAAGCAATTGAACGGCAGATTCTCCACCGGTAGCTCCCGGCTCCCGGTAAAAAAACTTAGTCGGGTATCACCATCATCATCGTCGTCAATGGGGTCAGCGGGAAGCAGAGGAACGACGAAGCGCTCTGCGGCAGCCAACGCGCTGGTGCAGAACCTCACCAACTCGGCGTGGATGTACCTGGCGCCGGTGGCGTTCGGGGTGGCGAGGAGCCTCTACAACCAGCACCTCCGGCGGCGGCTGGGCCGGCACGTCCCGTCCGTCGACCCCTTCGTCACCGTCGACGTCGTCGCCAGGCTGGGGGACCCGCACCCCTACCACTCCTACCACGACGAGGAGGCCAAGTCGAGCGACGCCTACGCTGAGGTGCTGGCGTACCTGAGCGCCGCGTGCTCGCGGGAGGCGCGCAAGCTCCGCGCCGAGGGCTACGGCTTGGTGCTCGGCCTCCGCGACGGCCAGGAGGTGGCCGACGAGTTCAAGGGCGTCACCGTGTGGTGGTGCGCGGTGCCGCCGTCCCCGGCCGACGCCAGGAGGCGCTGCCGCCTCACGTTCCACGAGTCCCACCGGAGGCTCGTCGTCGACGAGTACCTGCCCCACGTCCGCCGCACCGGACAGGAGCTCCTCTCCGGCAACCGGCCACGCAGGCTCTACTCCATCAAGGAGCTCAACTACCAGTATAGTACATTACAAACTTCTCCTTCAATCATGGTGTCTTGTTTTGAGTTTGGCAGCACTCCACTGATTAATGAGTTGCTTTTCATGGCATATCGATATCGTCGTTCAGTTCTGGGAGGGATGATGTAAGAGGCACAGTTGTATCTCAAATATTGGTGGCAATCTCACTCACAGATACAGAATTTGGTAGCGATTACACGAATCAGAAGTAGTTAGGGTTCTAGCGGGGAGGAAGAGGAAAGGGGATCGGGAGTTGGTAGCCGCCTGGTGTCGTCCGCCGTGATCCTCTGGATACCCTAACCAGACCCGGGCGCCAGCTTAAGTACTCCCTTGCTCTTGGGCCACGGGTTCCTCCATTCTGGGCCAACGTAGCGTGGGTTGGGTCTGGAGGGACGTTTGGGCCTTAATGATGAGTTGGCAAGTGGGGTATGCTGGTCAGGGGCGCTAACACCCCCTCCTTCTTCAGAAGAGGCTTGTCCCCAAGCCTTTGCGTGCGGAAACCGAGCTTGGAATGCTTCTTTATCTTCCCAGGTGATACCAACCGCAGGAGTAGACCATTGGACTTGCACTTGCTCATTCATAGCACCGTTCTTCTCACGCCATCTTGATTGCAGCACCGCAACAGGCACCGCGAGGTCTTCTTCTTGCGGTGGATGTCGTGGTTCTAACTCTGACAGTGATGTAGGGGGGTATGTATGGAGAAGCTAGATCTTAGCTATGGAGGAGTTGTAAGCACACGAGGATTACGAGTTCAGGCCCTTCTCGGAGGAAGTAGCAGCCCTATGTCTCGGTGCCCGGAGGCGGTCGACTGGATTATGTGTGTATGAATAACAGGGGTGCGAACCCTTGATACTGAGGAGGGGGTGACTTATATAGAGTTCGCCAGGCCCCTCCAGCCCTCAGTAATGCAGGGTTTGAAGTACATTAAGATTGGGGGTTACTGGTAACGCCCCTAATAAAGTGCTATGATGACCATAAAAGCTACTTAATGACCGACTGTTTGCGTGCAGGGCGACTTTAGATCTCCTGGCAGTCGAGTGGTTGGATCTTGGTCGAGTGATTGCTTCGTGGTCGAGTGTCTTGAATCCGTCGAGTGGGATACCTCCAAGTCGATTGAAAGGTGACTTCTTCTAGGGATGTCCTTGGGTAGGGTACTTAGGAGAGGTCCATGCCCCTACCCTAGGCACATAGCTTCATCATTAGCCCCCGAATGGATCGAGGTTCAAGTGGGGAAGGAGTTGGGGATCTTTCCGACTGGTTCTTCATGTTATATGAACGTCTTGTTTTGGATCAGTTGTCACGGATGACGTCGTCAACTTCTTTCAGTCGCCTTGATCCATTCTTGGCCTCTTGTCGAGTGAATTTATTTACTTGTGAAGTTCTGAGTGACGGTGTGAAAGGGATCTTCTGTTTGACGAGTTGTTCTGCAGCCCGCGGATTTTGCGGGATTTGAATTTCGAGAAGCGCGCGGGACGGGGGCGGCCGCAGTAATTGGATGGGATAGGACGGAAGCTCCTCGATCCCCGTGCCACCTTTTTCGCCATGTACCGCGCGCGCGCCTGTTGCGGGATTTGACGGGATTCCTGGGCCTACCAGTCAGCCACTCGGAAGCGACCTCTTATAAGCTGCCGGCTCGGGACCCCCGAACAGTGCGCCTTCACTTTTCCCCCTTCCTTCACAAGATCCTCCGCCACCTCCACTCTCACCTTGGTGCCGTAGGTCTGTTCGAGCTTCGCCGGCGACGATGGTGAAGGAGAAGACGTCGGCTCTGGAGCGCGCGAAGAAGGCAGTGGTGCAGGGGAAGGGGAAGAAGTCCGCTCGGGGCGGATCTTCCTCGAGGACTGCTCTGCCCAAGGATTGGATCCAGGGCGACTGGATGCCATCGGTGATTCGGCAGGATGATCTCGATGATCTGGTCGAGGGGGGATTCATTCCCCACGAATCTGCGCGTCTCCCGGGGAAAGAAGTCGAACCCCAGCCTCTTGATGGTGAGTGCGTACTCCTCGCCACCCATATCGATCGTGGATTCTCTCTGCCTCCTCATCCTTTTTTCCGGAGCTTCTTGAACTTCTTCGGAGCACAGCTCCATCACTTTACTCCCAATTCTATTTTGTATCTTGCTGCTTTCGTTTTCTTGTGTGAAAACTTCTTGGGTTGCCGCCCCCATTGGGGACTCTTCAAGCACATCTTCACTTGCCGCTCTCAGTCGGTCAAGAAGGCCAAGTCGAGTGACGAACGGACGCAGGTGATCCAGCTGTGCGGGGGCCTGGCGATCCAGATGAGGGGAAAAAGTTCCTTTCCGTCTATCACTTTTCCTGAGTCAGTCCATGGGTGGCAGGCGACTTGGTTTTACTATAAAGACCAGGTGACCCCAGGACAGTCGACTGGGCTTCCCCCTTTTTCTTTAAATCGAGCACAAAAACCTGCCTCTCTGAAAGTGAAGCCGAAGGAAAAGGCGCAAGTCAAGGTGCTGGTCGGTCGAGTGGTTCAGCTTGTCCGCGAGGGTGTGACTGGCATGGACTTGTTGGAAGTCTTCATTCGGAGACGCATCCAACCGCTTCAGGCTCGTGACCACCCGATGTGGCTGTACTCGGGTCTCGAAGACACCACTTGGATTCACCCAGAGGAGGTCACTGACGAGATGTTGGAAGGGTGGCTGTCGAGTATCACAGGGAACAAGGGCAACCCCCGAGGAGCCAGGAGGATTCCTCCACTCGACCAAACATACGAAGTGGACAAGGTCTGACCTTGCGTTTCCGATTGTGATCTTGCTTTCTTTATTTGTTCTCTTTGGATCAGTCAATTGACTTTTGTCTTGTTTGCTGTCCTCTAGGCCACTACTAAGATGTACTCGACACCCAATGGAGCACAGGAGCAGGCCGAGGAAGGAGAGGCGAGCGGAGGCGAAAGTGAAGACGAGAGAGAAGAGTGGGAATCTGACGGCGAAGGAGAGGGGGATGACGACGACGACTCCAGTGAAGAGGAGGAGGAAGAAGTCGAACCTCCTCGCTCGGAACGGCGATCCAAGCTTACACACGACCCTGCGCGGGAACGTGGTAAGGCGACTGTCCCTGTTGGGTAGTCGTCGAAGCTCTCTCGGACCTCATCTCCAGCGCCGACAGAAAAAACTCCCAAGCACCCACGCGCGACGCCGTCCAAGCCGCCCAAGGCTCTGCCCAAGATGAAGATGACTGTCCCCACCATTTCTGGATAATAGTAGAATTTGTTTTCCTTTGTTGAACGTGACGGACTCTTGGTCGACTCGTTGAATAAGCTGACTGACTTTCGAAACTTGCAGTGCTGCTACCTCGGAGATCTCCGCCAAGGACGATGATCAGGAGATGGAAGACGCTGTTACCTCCAACCCCGGTACGATTACCGATGCTCTGCTTTTAGTCGACTGATGATTTCTTATAATTCCGGTCGATTGGATTTTTCTTGTAGCTCCTTCTCATGTCATTGACCTCCCTGATGATGACGACGAAGTGCCGCTGAGGGCGCGAAGGAACAGGAGGGCGCCGGCTGGCAAGACCCCACAAAGCACTCCGGCGCCTGAGGCCATAGTCCGGGAGGGTGGTGATACCACTCGGGCTTCTGTGACCTTCGCTGAACCTCTGACGAGTGTCCGGCCTTCGACGTCGACTGCAAATCCGCCTTCGCTTTTTGCCACACACCACGTCCCTGAGGACCAAGTGGGTGCCGCTAAAGAGGCTATACGCCAGGCGGGGATCATGATGGAGCAAGTGAAGGTGGTTCGGGAAGCCAGCCAAGCAGCTTATGACGCGAATTCGGCTCTTCAGAGCAACATCCAGGTCAGTCGATTCACCGCTTGTTCTGTTAGGATATGCTATCTGAAGGATCTCTTTTCTGAAGATCTTTATATCTGTACACCCACTGGGTGTGTCTATTAATCTTTTTGACGAGTGGGGGCACGCTAAGTGCACCCACTGGGTGTAGTCCCCGAGACTACGGTGGACTGCTGGCAGTCGACTGTAGTCTTTATATTGTGTTGCTTTAGTTGAACTTCTTCACTCGGTCTGGTCAGGCCATGTCGGATGGAACTGTACACGGTCGACTGCGGGCAGTCGATTTTTTTTGGTCGAACCAGTGGGGGCACGCTGAGTGCACCCACTGGGTGTAGTCCCCGAGACTACTGTCGAATGTTTTTGATTCGGCTGTAGTCTTAGAAACGCCATCATTGTCTCTTGGTTACTCGGAAGCAACTTATCTTGGATGTCTGTCGACTGATTTTTTTGCAGAAATCCTGCGAACTTGTGGCTCGCTACACTGAGTTGGAGAACAAACAGATCCAGCTGAACCTTGACTTGAAGCTTGCTTAGGAGAACTTGCAGAAGGCGAGGGACGAAGCAAAAGGTATGGCTGGTGAGCTTTTGTCGGCTGTCCTTTCTTTCTGGCCGTCCTCGATGTTGATCTCATTTGCTGTTTCGCGGACAAAATGGAGGAGGCTCTGAAGAAGAAGGATCAAGACCTTGACGAAGCGCAGAAGGAGGCCCTGAACAAAACGAAGCTTGCTGAAGAAAAACTGGCTTCAGTCGGTACTCTTGAAAAGGAAAACTCCAGGCTGAAAACTGCTCTCGACGTGGCTAATCAAGAGGTCAGCCGTCTAAAGAATGGAAATATAGCTCTCAATGACAAGGCGAGTGAACTAGCGGGGAAGAGGAACGATCTGGAGGCTTATCTCGGTGGACTCGCCAAGAAGTTGTTTGTCATGCTCGAGGGTAATTACTCCGGCCCGACTGACTTGCAGTTACCAAACCTGCGTAGAGCCACTGACTTATCCTTGAATTGTGTTTACAGAATTCTGCCAGAACTTCGAAGAGGAGACCAGTCGAGTGGAGACAGACTTGGACCCCATCAATTCTCCAGTGAAGGATGAGGCTGCTATGAACGTGCTCCGACTGGAATCTCGTGTTGCCGGCGTTGTTGACTATCTTGCTCGGTTGAAGGTTGCGATGTCGCGGATCGACATGTCGCTCTGGCCTAGGACGACGCTTCAGAATGACCTCGAGTCCCTGATGGCTCAATAGAATGAAGTCCCAGGTCGAGTGGCGGAATGGAAGAAATCTTCTGCTAGATGTGGTGCTGACGTCGCTCTATCTCTGGTCCGCGTCCACTGCAAGGAGGCGCGAGAAGAAAAGTTGGCCGCCATCCAAGTTGCCAATACTAGGAAGCATAACTTTCAAGACTTCATGGAGACTTTCATTGCTGCTGCCACTCCCATTGCAGACGGGATCGACTTGGACGAGTTCGTCGCCCCTTCCAGTCCTCCGCCTGAGGAATAAAAACTTTTATGCTTCACTTTAAATTTGCCTCGGAATGCCGAGTGGATTTTGTAATCGTTAAACTCTGTCGAGCTGGAGGCTCGAGTACTTTGATCTACAGTCTAGGACCTTTGGATCTTATCTGAACTTGATTTATCGTTGAATATCTTCATGAATTATCTGTCGAGGGGAACTTGTTCTTCACTCGAAATAACTTTGTATTTGTGGTGCAGCTCCGAAGGAGAAGGTAGCAGTAGATTTGCACCTCGTCGTCCTTGCAGATTGGGATGTGTTCCGTACTTAGGCGAGCACTGGGCTGTAGCTAAGGCCCCGAGTGGAAGGTCTGCTCTCCACTCGGTAGGATTTTAAAAACTTAGGCGAGTACTGGACTGCAGCTAAGCCCCCGAGTGGGAGGTCTGCTCTCCACTCGGTAGGATTTTTTCAAACTTAGGCGAGTACTGGACTGCAGCTAAGCCCCCGAGTGGGAGGTCTGCTCTCCACTCGGTAGGATTTTTTCAAACTTAGGCGAGTACTGGACTGCAGCTAAGCCCCCGAGTGGGAGGTCTGCTCTCCACTCGATAGGATTTTTTCAAACTTAGGTGAGTACTGGACTGCAGCTAAGCCCCCGAGTGGGAGGTCTGCTCTCCACTCGGTAGGATTTTTTCAAACTTAGGCGAGCACTGGGCTGCAGCTAAGCCCCCGAGTGGGAGGTCTGCTCTCCACTCGGTAGGATTTTTTCAAACTTAGGCGAGTACTGGACTGCAGCTAAGCCCCCGAGTGGGAGGTCTGCTCTCCACTCGGTAGGATTTTTTCAAACTTAGGCGAGTACTGGACTGCAGCTAAGCCCCCGAGTGGGAAACACTTAGGCGAGCACTGGGCTGCAGCTAAGCCTCCGAGTGGGAGTATGGCTCACCACTTGATAGGATTTTTTTTACAAACTTAGGCGAAACGGATTCGCAGCTAAGCCACCCACTGGGGGATTTCACACGCAAACAAAAGTGACAACAATTATAGGAAAAATTGTAACACTCTTGTCTTTGATAAATAGACTATAGAAGTTTTTCTTATTACATCTCATCCGAGTGAGAATTCAAGTGTAAAAGGGGCGGAGCAGTTCTGCATTCCAAGCTCGTGGCTCATCGATCTGGCGATCGACATTGTAAAGGTGATACGCTCCATTGTGGAGGACTCTGGTGACGACGAAGGGACCTTCCCAAGTAGGAGCGAGCTTGTGTGGTTTCTGTTGATCCACCCGGAGGACCAAATCTCCTTCTTGGAAGGCTCGACTCTTCACATTTCTGGCATGGAATCGACGCAAGTCTTGCTGATAAATGGTCGATCGGATCATAGCCATTTCTCTTTCTTCTTCCAGGAGGTCGACTGTGTCTTGCCGGGCTTGTTCTGCTTCATCTTCAGTATAAAGCTCGACTCGGGGTGCATTGTGAAGTAGATCACTCGGCAGGACTGCTTCCGCTCCGTAAACCAGAAAGAACGGAGTTCTTCCAGTCGACCGATTCGGGTGGTCCTCAATCCCCACAGAACTGACGGAAGCTCGTCGACCCAAGCGCCTGCTGCATGCTTGAGATCACGCATCAACCGAGGCTTTAGTCCTTTGAGAATCAGACCATTTGCCCTTTCTGCTTGTCCATTCGACTGGGGGTGGGAGACCGATGCGTAGTCGACTCGTGTGCCTTGAGAGGCGCAAAAAGCTCTGAACTTGTCTGAATCAAAGTTTGTCCCATTGTCGGTGATGATGCTATAGGGGACTCCATATCTGAATGTTAACTCCCTGACGAAACTGATAGCAGTGCAAGCATCAAGATTCTTGATAGGCTTAGCTTCAATCCATTTGGTAAACTTGTCGACTGCTACAAGCACATGTGTGAAACCGCTCCTGCCTGTTCTCAATGGGCCAACCATGTCCAGTCCCCAAACAGCGAAGGGCCAGACGAGCGGAATGGTCTTCAGGGCTGATGCAGGCTTGTGCAACATGTTGGAGTAACACTTGTCGACTATCTCCTTTGCCATTTCATTCGCTCTTGGCCAGTAAAATCCCGCTCGGTATGCTTTAGCCACAATGGCCCGAGAGGACGCATGATGACCACAGGTCCCCGAGTGGATATCATCAAGGATTATCTGACCTTCTTCTGGTGTTATACACTTCTGACCGACTCCAGTCGCGCTTTCTCTATACAACTGTCCCTTTATGACTGTAAAGGCCTTGGATCGACGGACGATCTGTCGAGCCTCTTCTTCGTCCTCCGGGAGTTCTTTCCTTAGGATGTACGCGATGTACGGTTCTGTCCAAACGGGAGTGATAACCAACACTTCCATGATCAGATCGACCATAGCTGGAATTTCAACTTCAGTCAGATCTGTGGCACTCTTTGGCTGCGGGGCTTCATCTGTAAAAGGATCTTCTTGGACTGATGGTGAGTGGATGTGTTCCAAAAACACATTGCTGGGGATGGCTTCTCTCTTGGAGCCTATCTTTGCCAAATCATCAGCCGCTTGATTTTTCAGTTGGGGGATGTGATGAAGCTCTAACCCCTCGAATTTCTTCTCTAACTTTCTCACTGCATTGCAATAACCAGTCATAGCTGGACTTCTGACGTCCCACTCCTTCATCACCTGATTAACCACCAAATCTGAGTCGCCATAGACCATGAGGCGACGGACACCGAGTGATATGGCCATGCGCAACCCATACAAAAGTGCTTCATATTCTGCTTCGTTATTGGAGGAATCGAAGTGAATCTGGAGAACATATCTGAGCTTATCTCCTAGGGGGGAAACCAATACTACCCCAGCACCGGAACCATTCAGCATCTTAGATCCATCGAAGAACATGGTCCAGTGCTCCGAATGAACTTGAGTCGGAAGTTGCTGCTCGATCCACTCGGCGACGAAATCTGCAATTGCTTGGGACTTGATAGCTTTTTTTTGCCTCAAACTTGATATCTAGGGGAAGAAGTTCAATCGCACATTTGGCCACTCGACCAGTTGCATCTCTGTTGTGCAAAATCTCTGATAGTGGAGCGTCGCTGACGACTGTAATGGAATGATCAGAGAAGTAATGTGCAACCTTCTTCGTGGTCATATAAATCCCATATACAAGCTTCTGGTAATGAGGATATCTTTGCTTTGAAGGGGTCAAAACTTCAGAAACATAATATACTGGGCGCTGAACTTTGAAGGCCTTTCCTTCTTCTTCCCGCTCGACCGTAAGTACTGTACTGACAACTTGTCCTGTGGCTGCAATGTAAATCAGCAAAGGCTCCTTGCTGATTGGGGCAGCAAGCACCGGCTGGGTGGAGAGTAGAGCTTTGAGCTCTGTAAACGCTGCATCAGCTTCTGGAGTCCACTCGAACTTGTCGGACTTCTTCATCAGTCGGTAAAGAGGCAATGCCTTTTCACCGAGGCGAGAGATGAATCGACTTAAAGGGGCCAAGCATCCTGTAAGCTTCTGGACGTCATGCACACGCACAGGACGTTTCATCCGGAGTATAGTACCAATTTTTTCAGGATTGGCGTCGATTCCCCGTTTGGAAACGAGAAAACCGAGTAACTTCCCACCTGGAACTCCGAATGTGCACTTTGACGGATTGAGCTTGATATCATACCTCCTGAGGTTGGCAAAGGTTTCAGCAAGGTCAGTCAGCAGGTCAGAACCCTTCCGTGACTTGACCACAATATCGTCCATGTATGCCTTCACATTCCGACTGATTTGAGTGAGCAAACACTTCTGAATCATCCTCATGAACGTGGCTCCGGCATTCTTGAGGCCGAACGACATGGTGACATAACAGAAGCACCCGAATGGAGTGATGAAAGCTGTTTTGATCTCGTCGGGCCCGTACAGACGGATCTGATGGTACCCGGAATAGGCGTCTAGAAAATACAAACGCTCACATCCTGCAGTCGAGTCGACTATCTGGTCGATGCGGGGGAGAGGAAAATGATCTTTCGGGCAGGCCCGATTGATATGCTTGAAATCAATGCACATGTGAAGTGACTTGTCCTTCTTGGGGACCATGACAACATTGGCGAGCCACTCGGAGTGGTAAATTTCTCGGATGAACTCCGCTGCTAAGAGCCGAGCCACCTCCTCGCCAATGGCCTTCCTCTTCTGGACGGCGGACCGTCGAAGATGTTCTTTCACAGGTTTAAATTTTGGGTCGACTCGTAGACGGTGCTCAGCCAGCCCCCTGGGAACTCCAGGCATGTCAGCAGGCTTCCATGCGAAGATGTCCCAGTTCTCACGGAGGAACTGGATGAGTGCTTCTTCCTATTTGGAGTCGACCGTCGTTGAAATGTGAGTCGGAGCAGCATTTGGATCGGTCGGGTGAATGTGAACTGCCTTCGTTTCACCGGACGACTGAAAAGCTGATTCTGAAGCAGGCTTCTTAGCTCATAGCAACTCACTCGGATCTGCAGTCTTCTGATACTCTTGCGGCTCGACCACTGCCATCTGAGCGTCAGCAATCTTTGAGCCTTTCTGAAAACACTCTTCTGCTTTCTTCCGATTTCCTGTAACAGTGATCACACCTTTGGGACCAGGCATCTTCAATTTGAGATACACATAACATGGTCGAGCCATGAAGTGTGCATAAGCTGGCCTGCCCAAAATAGCGTGATAAGCATTTTGGAAATCCACAACTTCGAATGTCAACTTTTCCTTGCGGTAATTCTTGGAATCACCGAAAACCACGTCAAGAGCAATTTGGCCGAGTGACTCGACTTTCTTCCCAGGAATGACTCCATGGAAACTCATGTGGCTGGCACTGAGTCTGGACATCGGGATGCCCATCCCCTTCGATGTCTCAGCGTATAATATGTTCAAACCACTGCCACCATCCATCAGGACTTTGGTCAGTCGGGTGCCTTCAACAACTGGGTCGACCACCAAAGCTTGCCTCCCAAGGGTTGCAATGTGTGTTGGGTGGTCAGACTGGTCGAATGTTATGGCAGTCTGAGACCATTTCAGGTAACTAGGTGTCGCCAGAGCGACCATATTCACCTCTCGATTAATAACTTTCAGTCGACTTTTGCTCTCAACATCAGCAAAAATCATCAGGGTGGAATTGACTTGAGGGTATCCGTCATCACTGTCCTCTTTGTCCTCGACCTTGTCTGACTCCTTTTCCTTTCCCTTGGGCTGCTTGCCCTGGAACTGCTGGATCAAGAGTCGACACTGCCGAGTGGTATGTTTCAGGTAAATAAAATTACCCTCTTCATCTTTCTTCGTGTGGACGAGACACGGTAAGTCCAACACATCATTCCCTCCTGGTCTTTAACCTTTTTGGGGTTCCAAGGCCCTTTAGGTTTCCCTTTAGACTTTCCTTGGGCCAAAGCTAAAGCTTCCCCGGGAGCCGCTGGCTCGGCCTTCCGCTTCTGCTTCCAATTGGAATTGCCTCCGGTTTCTTGGGCGACTGACTTGAGCTTGCCACTTCTGAGTCGATCCTTGTCTTCACCATTAGAGTACTTGGTGGCAATCTCCATCATCCGATTCAGGGACATGTCTCCGGTTCGACCGAATTTCAAATTTAGCTCTCTGTACTTGACGCCTTCCTTGAAGGCACAAACTGCTTGGTGGTCTGGCACATTTTCCACTGAGTGATGTAACGTGATCCATCTCTGGATGTAATCCCTCAAAGTTTCATTCGGCTTCTGCACACAAGACCGCTGTTTCGTCAGTCCTGCTGGTCGCTTGCATGTCCCCTCAAATGTGGTGACGAACACTCGGGAGAGATCTTCCCAAGTATAAATGCTGCTAGGTGCTAACTGGTTTAACCACGCTCTGGTCGAGCCTTCCAACATGAGAGGCAGGTGCTTCATGGCCACTTCATCCTTGCCGCCGCCAATCTGGACGGCCACTCGGTAGTCCTCAAGCCAAGTATCAGGCTTGAACTCGCCAGTGAACTTACTGACTCCAGTCGCCAACCTGAAATTGGGAGGGATCACGGCAGCCCTGATGGCTCTACTAAAGCACTCTGGCCCCGAAACATGTACTCTACTGCTGGCTGGCGCATCTCTGTCGTGGCCTTCTCGGTGAGCCCTGTTCCTGTCGACCAGACCTTGGACGAGGATGGATCTCGCATCAAAGCCTGGCCCTCTGGGGTCGACTGGAATCCTTCGCCCACCACTATGAGGGCGCCTGTCATCCTGCTGGCGAGGCACATACGACCCGCTCCTTGGGGGAGGTGTGGGCACTCGACGTCGACCGTCACGATCGACTCGGTGATTATACTGCTCATGGTTCCCATACTGGTCACGCCGGTCTCCACGTCCCTCACGCCTCGGGGGCGATCTCGGGCTGTGAGCCGACTGGACCGTGTCTGCAGCAACGGATCTGCTGTGAATTCTGTTCCGCGACTGAGAAACAGTGGAATTATGATCTCCTGCTGCCCAGAGTAATGCTCTGATCTGCAGCAAGCCTCTGCCAGCCTCCGACTAGGAAGGCTGAATCGACTCCGCTATACGGGCCGCAGCTGCTAAATTCTGAACCGGAGTCCGATATACCTGCGGGGGCGGGAAGAGCTGACGTCGACTGGATTCGGGAACCCGTTGTCGCGCCCGCTCGTCGGGTGCTCGCTGGAGGTTCTCCAGTCGAGTGCGCTCAGCCAAGTTTGCCAGGCGCGCGTCCTCCAAGGCGCGAGCTTCGGGGGTTTCTCCAACGATAGGAGTGTGCAGTGCACCCATGTTTCGGCGGCGAAGTTCTTCTCTCTGCAGCGACGTGAGAGGCTCGGGAAGATACTCCTCATGGGGACGCGACGGGTCGCCTCCTCCTGCGCCTCCGTCGGTGCGGGTAAAACCGGGGGGACTGGGCGGTCCGTCAACCATCAGAACCTCCGCCGCTGGATCGTTGTTGTCGCACTCGGATGCGGTCTCTTCGGAGCCAGTCGACAGGTCGAACAGGCCGTAGAGGGATCCGTCGGGCTCGATCGCTGCGACTTGAGGGATGGCCGACTAACGGGCCATCGCGTGTCTCACCCACCGCTGAAGTCTCGACCGACCGGAGCGCTTGCGCCGGCAGGAAACGGGAAGGGAGGACAGCACAGGAGCCGACTGGTAAGGGGTCGACGGTTGCCGCAGGAGAACGCCGCGGACGCATGCGCGAAAGTGCGTTGCCCCGCGGACAGGGAGTGCGTCCACGTCGAGCGGAGCCTCCTGAAGCCAGGCGGAGTCGTCGGCGATGAACGTGAGCGCGCCGAGACGGATCTCGCGGCCCTCCACCAAAACTCCGTCGAAAACCATGATGATTCGGGTCGGAAAAGATCGCAACTCCTCCAACAAAACGCTAAAACACCGGCCCCACGGTGGGCGCCAACTGTCGTAGTTCTAACTCTGACAGTGATGTAGGGGGGTATGTATGGAGAAGCTAGATCTTAGCTATGGAGGAGTTGTAAGCACACGAGGATTACGAGTTCAGGCCCTTCTCGGAGGAAGTAACAGCCCTACGTCTCGGTGCCCGGAGGCGGTCGACTGAATTATGTGTGTATGAATAACAGGGGTGCGAACCCTTGATACTGAGGAGGGGGGTGGCTTATATAGAGTTCGCCAGGCCCCTCCAGCCCTCAGTAATGCAGGGTTTAAAGTACATTAAGATTGGGGGTTACTGGTAACGCCCCTAATAAAGTGCTATGATGACCATAAAAGCTACTTAATGACCGACCGTTTGCGTGCAGGGCAACTTTAGATCTCCTGGCAGTCGAGTGGTTGGATCTTGGTCGAGTGATTGCTTTGTGGTCGAGTGTCTTGAATCCGTCGAGTAGGATACCTCCAAGTCGATTGGAAGGTGACTTCTTCTAGGGATGTCCTTGGGTAGGGTACTTAGGACAGGTCCATGCCCCTACCCTAGGTACATAGCTTCATCAGTGGAAGCGTAGTGGATGCCGTTGTGCCCGGTAGAAGAGCTTGTCGGAGCTGGGAGACGTGGAAAATTGGATGCACTGTAGCCTGAGGGGGAAGCTTGAGTTCGTAGGCGACATCGTTGATCTTGGCGATGATCGGAAAAGGCCCGTAGAACTTGTACGAGAGTTTGTGATTTGCCCTTGGTGCCACCGACGTCTGGATGTACGGCTAAAGCTTGAGGAAAACTTGATCGCCCACTTGGAACTGCCTGAACGAGCACTTTTTGTCAGCCTGGTCCTTCATTAGTTGACGTGCTCGGTGTAGTTGTTGTTGGATAACCCCTTGCATGACGGTTCGCTCCTCGAGCCAAGCTTGCAGTGTCGGTACTATGCATGATGTAGTAGCTGTAATCCCCCAATGCCTTGGTTCACGTCCAAACATGGCCTTGAACGGGGTCATGCCGATCGCCGAGTGGTGTGAGGTATTGTACCAGAACTGCGCCAGTGGTATCCAGAAGCTCCAGCGTTTTGGACACGCTTGGACGAAGCACCGCAAGTACGTCTCGATGCATTGATTCACCCTCTCGGTCTGGCCGTCCGTCTGTGGATGATTTGCCGTGCTCATGCGCAGTTCTGTGCCTGCATACTTGAACAGCTCTTGCCAAAAATGGCTAGTGAAAACTGGATCGCGATCAGATACAATTGCACCAAGGAACCCGTGCAGTTTGTAGAGCTGATGCATGTAAACCAAGGCCACTTTGGAAGCAGTGTAAGGATGCGCTAGGGGCAGAAAATGAGCGAACCTGGTCCGTTTGTCCACCACTACCAGAAGGCAATTGAATTGTCCCGACTGCAGCAAACCATCCACGAAGTCCATGGTGATCAAGTCCCGTGATTTTTGAGGAATAGGCAGCGGCATGAGCAGGCCCGGAGATGCACTACGGTCGGGTTTGGCCTGTTGACACACTTGACAGCAGCGCACATATTGCAAGATATGCGCTTTCATCTTTGGCCAGGCAAAATGCCTTCTGATGCGTCGGTAGGTCACCGGAACACCTGAGTGCCCCCCCATAGCACTGTCATGGAATGCTGATATGATGCGTTGTTGCATTTTTGTCGATCCTCCCAGCCATATTATGTCACAGAAACGCAGGAGCCCCTACTTCAGGGTGAATCGCCCCTTGGGATCCTCGCGGATGGCGAGCTGCTCGAGGAGATGTTGAGCTTGAGGGTTGCTGTTGTAGCTGTTGATGACGTCATCAAGCCAGGCAGGTTGACAGGAACTGACCGAGTGCAGAATCTCCATGGTGTTGGCCCGCGACAGAGCATCCGCTGCGGTGTTGTCGCTTCCTTTCTTGTAACGGATCGAGAACCGCAGCCCCAATAGTTTTGTGAATGCTTTTTGCTGCCAAGGTGTAGTGAGGCGCTGCTCATTGAGATGAACCAGGCTGCGTTGATCAGTTGAGATGACGAATTCATCATGTTGGAGGTACGGTCGCCATTGGTCTACTGCCACAATTACTGCTAGGTACTCCTTTTCATATGTGGATAGGCCTTGGTACCGCGGGCTCAGCGCTTTGCTCATGTAAGCAATCGGATGACCACCTTGCTGAAGAACCGCTCCGATCCCTTTGTTGCTGGCATCTGTCTCGACAACGAAGGTCTTAGAGAAGTCTGGAAGGGCAAGTACAGGGGCTTCGACCAACTGTTTCTTGAGCACTTGGAAAGCTGTCTCTGTTGCTGAGGTCCATAAAAATGGCACCCCCTTCTTGAGAAGGTTGAATAGCGGTCGGGCTATGATTCCAAAGTTCTTGACGAAGCGACAGTAATAGCCGGCCATCCCCAGGAAACTGCGAACTTCCTTGACACAGGTTGGTGCTGTCCATTGTGCCACCGCCCTGATTTTTGTTGGCTCGGTAGCGACCCCCTGTTCGCTGATGACGTGCCCCAGGTATGAGAGCTTCTGTTGACCGAATGCACACTTGGAGAACTTGGCCTTCCACTGATCTCTGCGCAACAGCGTGAGCACTCGTCTCAGATCCCGCACGTGGTCCTTGAGTGTCTTGCTGAAGACCAGTATGTCGTCGAAGAAGACGAGAACGCACACATGCAGGAGGGGGTGGAACGTGGTGTTCATGGCTCCCAAAAACGTGGGTGGTCCTCCCGTCAACCCAAAGGATACCACTCTGAATTCATAATGCCCGGAGTGTGTCTGAAACGCCATCTTGAACTCCTCCCCTTCGGCGAGACGAATCTGATGATAACCAGCGCACAAATCCAGTTTGGAGAACCATGCCGCGCCGTGCAGTTCGTCTAGGAGCTCTTCAATCACCGGGACTGGGTACTTGCTGACACATGTGATGGCGTTGAGCTATCGATAGTCGATACAAAGTCGCCGCGTTCCATCTTTCTTCTTGACGAGAATAGCTGGGGAAGAAAAAGGACTGTTGCTGCGTTGGATGACGCCTGTGCGGAGTAGTTCTGCCACTTGCCTCTCGATCTCATCCTTGTGGTCCGGCTTGTGACGATAAGGTCTGATGCTAAACGGCTGAGCTCCAGGGATTAGCGGAATGCGATGATCACACGCACGCCCCGGGGGTAGACCCACTGGCTCCTTGAAAACGTCATCGCACTCATTCAGAACTTGCTGTGTGCAGGCTGGAGGCGGTGAAGTAGTGTCCCCTTCTGGCGCAATCTCATGTATCAGGGCCATGTGAGTGATGGCACCCTTGTTGCACAAGCTCTGAAGTTGCAATGCGTTGATGACGACACAAGTGGACGATGAGTTGTCGTGGCCGCGGAGGTTGATGACACCACTTGGTGATGGAATAGCGATGAGCTTGGCACGCCAGTCGACTGTCATTGGACTGTGCTCCTCGAGCCAATCCATGCCTAGAATGATGTCGTAGACGCCTAGGTCCAGCAGCTTCAGATCGGTGTTGAACTGATGCCCTTGTGAGCACCACGTGCAATTGGGCACACTGGCAGAGCAGATGAGCTCTCCTCCGTCAGCCAAGCGCACCTTGTGTGCCTTCGACAAGGGCTGGATGCCTGCCATACCCTCTGCAAAGCTTTTGTTGATGAATGAAGTTGTACTGCCAGAGTCGACGAGCATTAGCACTTCACGGCCTTGAATCCAAGCACGGAGCTGAAATGCTTTAGATGACACCCCTCCCATCACGGCCGATCGTGAGATCGCCATGACTGTTTCCTGTTGTTGTTCATCTACTGGCACACTTTGTTGATCAGTGGCTGTGTCGATGCCAAACAGCTCCAGGAATTCCTCAACTACATGGAGTTGGACTGCTGTAGGGCAGGTGTGGTCATGACCCCAGCGCTCGCCACATTTGAAACATAGCCCCCGTGCTCTTCTGTAGTCGCGCAGAGTCTTGACCTTTGCTGCTTCGGCTCGAGCAGCATCGGTGCCATGCCGATCGATCGCCCCAGCTTGTGGTGGTGGGCGACCTGGTGGCGAGGGAAGTGGCAACGCCGCGGGCGGACGCGCGTTCACCTCTGGAGGTCGTGGCTGGTAGTGGAACGGCTGCGACAACTCCACGCCTGCTCCGTCAGCCACCTCTTCCTGGAGCAGGGCCAGAGCACAAGCTGTGTCCAAGTCCGGCCTTAGCCCTTCCACAAAACGAGTGAGGAAATAGTAGGGGTGAATTGAATCTGAATAAGAACTCAAATGATTTGTAATAGCTCAAATTTCTCAATAAAATCTGCTACTGAGGAAGTTTGCTTAATGGTATAGAACTAACAGATCAGGTTCTGGTGTCTATCCCTCCCAAATCTAGTGCATAACAAGGCAGCAAATGACTCCCAATTAAATGATCCCAGTTTCTTTTGTATGGACTGCAGCCAAATGGCAGCCGGGCCTGAAAAATTCAGCGCCGCCATTGGAACCCAGAAGGATTCGTGGATGCCAAACATGTTAAAGTACTGTTCACACATGGTTCTCCAGAGATTTGGATTTTCTCCTGAGAACTGAGGGAAAGCGATGGATGGGTGCGCCTGTCCCAGTCCTGCTAGCATCTGACTAGCATGTGCAAAAGGTGATGGGAGAGAACTTGGGGACGGGATTTCGAGCTGACCGTTGGTCGGGAGTGGCGGCGGTGTCTGGAATGACACCTCGTCGACCCCCGTTGCAGATGGAATTCGCCGTGGTCAATGGACCCGTGGATTGCGTCCGTCGCGCCTTCAGCGACACGAGTTGTGGTGACGCGAGTCACTAGCGGTGGCGCCATTGGTGCCGGCGCCTGTGTACCCTCGCCGTTGGTGGAGCCGGGACGCTCTTGCTGAAGCGCAGACACCGCCTCGCCCAGATCGACGACGCGCTTCTCCAGATCGGGCCGCCACGACGCCAAATCGTCGAGGCAGGAGCTGACCACTGTCAGGGCCGTCGTGTTGGCCTCCATCGTGGCCGATAGCTTGTCGAGGTAGGATTTGATGGCCGGATCCATGTGCTCCAGTTGCAGGCGCGCTTGACGGAGTCGGCGCGTCTCGATGAAGTGAGCCAGAACGTGCGCGGCGGGAAAGGTGGTGGTGGCGACTGATACCAAGTGTAAGAGGCACAGTTGTATCTCGAATATTGGTGGCAATCTCACTCACAGGTACAGGATTTTGTAGCGATTACACGAATCAGAAGTAGTTAGGGTTCTAGCGGGGAGGAAGAGGAAAGGGGATCGGGAGTTGGTAGCCGCCTGGTGCCGTCCGCCGTGATCCTTTGGATACCCTAACCAGACCCGGGCGCCAGCTTAAGTACTCCCTTGCTCTTGGGCCACGGGTTCCTCCATTCTGGGCCAATGTAGCGTGGGTTGGTACTGGAGGGACGCCTGGGCCTTGATGATGAATTGGCAGGTGGGGTATGCTGGTCAGGGGCGCTAACAGATGAGGTATGGAGCTATGTAGACTTCGACCACCCGGCCACGTTCGAGACCCTGGCCATGAACCCAGCAAAGAAGCGGATGGTCATGGACGACCTGGACGACTTCCGCGACAGCCGGGACTACTACCGCCGCATCGGCAAGGCGTGGAAGCGCGGCTACCTCCTCTACGGGCCGCCGGGCACAGGCAAGTTCTCCATGGTCGCCGCCATGGCCAACCACCTCAACTACGACGTCTACGACGTCGATCTCGCCTCCGTGCACACCAACGGCGACCTCCGCAAGCTCTTCGCCGAGACCACGCGAAGGTCCATCGTCGTCATCGAGGACATCGATCGCTCCCTCGACCACGCCACAACGGAGTCGCAGAGGGAGACGCTAGTTGTTGGAACCTCCACTCTCTGGCCCTAACTCGCCTCTCCCTCCCACTCTGCTCGCTCACTGCTGTCGTGGCTAGCTCACCGGAGAGAAGAAGAAGAAGTTCAGAGAAATTCAGAGAAACGGTGGACACATAGGTTTTCCTGGCGCTCGAACGCCCCCTTTACTCCCTCGAGCACGAACTCGACAGTGTCTTACTGTTACAACGCCGTCAGGTGGCTTTATACCCTGAGCCAGCGCACTGGGCATGCACCCACGCCTTCACTCGCCCCTGATCATCCCCGCACTCTCCGCGCACTGACCTCGCCCGCGCTGCGCCCAACGCCCGCGTCACACGGCCAGCTCCAACGGCTCGCGCCTGACCAGGCCACCTACGGCTTGCCAACAGACGCACACCCACACACCCTGGTGCACGGACACGCCCGTGCACCCAACGCACGCACACACGCACGCCCTAGTCCTCGGACCCGACGCGCCCAGCAAGTCCAGTGCGCGCCCATACCCGCACTCGACATGCCCGGCTCGTACGCCGTGGCTTATTCGCCCTTCACTAGTGACGCTGCCGGGCCTGCTCAGCTTCATGGACGGGCTGTGGTCGGCGCACGGCGGCGAGCGGATCATCGTGGTCACCACCAACTGGTCCCGCGCGCTCGACGATCCGGCGCTGGCCCGGCGGGGGAGGATGGACGTGCACATCGAGATGAGCTACTGCGAGTTTGGGGCGTTCATGACGCTCGCCAAGAACTACCTCGGCGTGGACGCGCACCCTCTCTTCTACGCCGTGGAGGAGCTGCTGCGGGTGGCGGACATGACGCCCGCGGACGTCGCCGAGTGCCTGATGTCGCGCTCCGAGCGCGCCGCCCGCGGCGATGCCGATGCATGCCTCGCGCGCTTGGTTGACGAGCTCAAGAGGAAGGCCGTCGTGGGGAAGACGGCGGTCAAGGAGAAACTTGTATTGTTACCGGGAAAGGAGGAGAGTGAGAATCAGGCGTCTGTGACAGGAAAAGGCGGGGAAGCCACGGCCGACGGAAAAACTAGCTAGTCGTGCACTCGTGCAAGTTTTGGTACGAGTAAGTCTTGCAAGTGTACAGTTTAAAGTTTAAAAACATTGCTTAGATACACTGTTGAAAATAGAAATACTCCTCTTATTATGTGCCGTTTTCACTATTTATTAGCGTGTCTTTTTCTTTTTCTTGGGGGTATCGTATCTTGTTCTTCAATTACCCATGCGTCTCCGTGCCTACGTGTATGAGTGCGCCACTGCCCACTGAAAACCGACATCGACAGCACAGCGCCATGGCAAGCCGCGCTGCAAAGGTGTTCGAACAACCCAATGGATTCCCAGCGCTTGGGGCTGTAGGACACGACGTGGGTTACAGGCTTCCGGCTACGTTGCCTCCCTTGGATTTCTATCACAACCAAGTCGTCTATGAAATTGTACTACCATGAATAATGTGCCAAACTTGGTAAAACGGCTGGCTTCACCGACCTCTGACATTAGACTGCCAAGGAACTACAACTTCTACAGCTGAGATTTCTCATGCCAAAAGGATAACACAGTAAAAGTGTCGGAATTTCGTGCGACGACAGGAGAACACAGTAACACAGTAGGAGCCGGTTAAAGGTCAAGTTAACACTTCATTATATTCATTCATTCCACAGGTCAGGTGCAAGGTAGAGGTCCTTGGTGGGACGTGAAGACACCGACGAACTAACCTGCCTACGGACATCACTTCTTAAGCAACAGATTTCTGAACTCATCATTCGACTTCAGCTCTTCCGCAGCAACATCTGGTTTCTCATCTTTCTTGTTCCATCCAAGTGGTTTGACCAAAGCCCGTGGCGCGAATAATGTGTTCTTGCCTGTGATTTTCGTCTCACCTTTGGGCATCTCCTTCTCTGAAGTACCGTCGACTGGCGCCTTTTCACCATGATCACCTCCAGAGGGCAATTTATCTGTAGAAACCAAGTCAGATAAATCATATTTGTCAGCTAAAAGGATGATTTAGTCCATGGCATAATTGCGAGGATGAAGGTTGCCTACAAAGGTCAACTAGAGGTCACCAATAGCCTTATGCTCATGTAAGACGTATCAATTTATTGTGGGAAAATGGTTCATATCACATGTCCTCGAGGAAAAACGGGAAACATAATTCAAGATATACAATTATAAAAGTAGCCTCCCTATGCATCAGTGTAAACATGCAAAAGGACATACAGTATTACTGCAGCAATAAGTGTAAAAGTGCATGCTTAATGCTAACAGGTTTCAGAAGCCAGTCATAATTGGAATGACCCAGTTCCCCACTTTCAAGTGAGACAGGCATAGATACATTCCCAAACTGCACTGCTTGACCATCAAATAGCATAGCAAATACACTACTAGTTTGCTTGTTACAACGATGTCCAATGTTTGCCAGCTGTGAAGTTCAGATTCCTTCCACAGCAGTTATAGGCTTTTAAGTTTATAATATGCAATTTTGCAATGTGAAAACACCACGATTCTACTATTAAGAGGAGAAGATGTGCAGTGTCAACCAAAGAACATACCTTTGGAGGAAGTGCCTGCTTCACGGTTCTTCTTACTCTTGCTTGGATCTGAAGGAGCAACACTTACTTTCTTACTGAGCAACTTTTGCTTGTTTTTTCTAATGGCCGCCTCAAGATGATCCTTGTCTGAAAAGTCCACATACGCCAACCCCTGCAAAACATCCATGGAAAAACAAATGAACATGAGAGATTAAATGTGCTGAGGATGCACTCCACAAAGTTTACGACTCAAGAATTTTTCCCATTTAACACATTATAAGAGATGAGCGTAATGAGAAAAGAAGCAAGATCATAGAGCCCATCCTTTTTTCTTAAAATTTGCAAACATGCTAAGCACGGAAATCTATTGAAGGGAAATATGCCTTAATAACAGTTTGGGATTCTTAGTAACGATGATACCAGAATGGAAAAATATAGGAACTTTCTAGAGCCGGCTGAAGATAGTGGTTAACTCAAGAATTGGCGGCAACGATGATACCACTTCGAGAAGTTTAGTTGGCACAAAAAGCTTGAGAAAAGTAACTTTCCAGAAGACATGTACACCTATTTAATCAACTCAGCTGTACCAATGAACTACTGGAACATCTACCCTGATTATAAGGGAGATATTTTTTACATCTTGACTGCTGTAATGTCTATATATGTACCACTCAGAATACATGTGCATCTCCAGCATAACATTGTGAAGTCTACCTCAGGAATAGGAACAAGCAGGAAGCCAGCAAATTTGCCTTGTTTCACAGCAGAGAAATGCTTTGGTGCAGAAATTTTTTGAGGGTAAAAAGAAAAAAGATAAGGCCAAAAGGGAAGAAGCCCTTTTGGCATATTTATAAGAGGTGGTGACCTGAGAATTCAAACCCAGGTTGGGTAACCAGTTGCCCCAGGAAACTTTTCAATTGTGCAAAAATTGATAAGTGAGCACATCATTGGATGCTAGAGGCAAATAATTAAGGATGTTGAACACGTACCCTTGATTTTTTCGTGGATCTGTCCCTCAGTAACCTTATGTCTACCACGCCACCAATGTCAGAAAAGAAACCACGGATGTGCAGCTCAGTTGCCTATAGAAAGAGTAGATGCTTACTTTATTGAAGTTCAGGATATAAGTGCAGATACAGAAACAAAAGGAGGCATACTTTCAAGTCTATATTTGACATGTAGGCAGTGCATTTGTCACTGTAGAAGTACGGCTTCGGTTGATTTGAACTTGTATTTCCTCTTTTGCTGTCACCTTCAACTTTCATTTCCACAGGCACCTCGGCGTTCCCTTTGATGACCTCTCCACCTTCTTGAAGATGACTGTCTGTGCTTTGTTCCTTCGATCTGTGGTCATCTGATGACACGGTCTTTTTAGGTGGATTATCTTTCCTTTTTTTAGCAGGAGGCTGCACTTTACTGGTCATTTTACTTGGCTTTCTTTTCTGAGAGGAATCATTTGCATAAGAAGTTTCTTTGGGAGCTGAGGATGGGTCCGATTTAGCCTCCTGCTGAGCCTTGAACATTATAAGCTCCTTCAAACGAGGGGTGACCTGGTCAAGTAGCATGATGATAAGCTTAGCAACTACGTACAGTTTACACAATAACCTGCTACACATCAATCTAAGTCACAAAGTTAAGTTATAGAACACTTTGATTTGTGGGATATGGTAACCCCTTTCAGAATAATTACAAATGCAACAGATATAACTAATCTTTGCACTGAGGACTAGTCTTGCATGTAAGCCTTTATGGTATCAAAAATTGTAGCAAATAGTCAAACTTTAGGCACATGGACCAGAAACATCCAGAAACTTGGGGCAATATCATACTGAATTATGGAGAATAATCAAGCAGGATAGCAGATCTTATGAGTTGCTCTATAGGACAGAGTGCATTGAACAGGTGTTTCATACATATTTATAATCAATCCAAGAAGCATTCACTCACATAGTGTTCGGAGGGATATGAAAGGTGCAACAGACAAATTAAACATTTATTTACCAGAAAGGCCCAGTTTTTATAATGAAACAAAGAAGAAAAATGCTTTATTGCAAAAAGAAGAAAAATGCTATACTTGTCAAACACTAGATGATACCCCACGCGATGCTGCAGGACACTACTCAAAATAACCACTGAGAAGAGATGATTCACATAATGCAAAAAAAAAAGATGCAGGATAATGGTGGCTAGTGGTAAATTAACATTTTTTACAACTATATTCCTTGCATATTTTATCTACAAAAATTAATGATTTCATCAAATTATTGTTCTCCCATTAAAATATACTCCCTCTGTTCAGAATTAACTGACGCTGAAACGAGTGTATCTACACACTGAAACACGTCTAGATACACACATTTCAGCATCAGTTAATTCCGAACAGAGGTAGCATGTGAGCTACATTCAAATAAGTACTATAGTACAATTGTCCCAAACTCCCAATAAAATATTTGAACACAAAATGATGGAAGATAAACCCACCAATTTGTGAGGAGATATAACAGGGTTATCCAAAAATATGCAAAAAAGAAAAGAGGCACAGTACAAATAACCCAAAGGAGAGATAGTTCTAAGGATCTAGGAACTGCATCAGACAATGTCTCTCGAATAGATATGTAAACTGCATGTATCTTATACTGTGGACGAAATAGTACATAGAAGTGTAGAACCTACATCCAGCAATGTCTCTCGGATTATTGGGCACTTTAAGACCTCGACATATCAAAGTGGTAATTATTTTTCAACATGTATACTGGGTGACTTGGCTCTCTATCTACAAAGAAGATGGTTCTTATTGGAAGAACAAAACAATGTCAGCCATCATTCAAGGGACCGAAAAGAAGCATAACATATTTGCCACTGGAGAATGGTTTCACTTATGTCAACAACTCAACACAACACACAATATGATTGAATCTAGTATATAAATTCTAGCGTACAAAATGTCAAGCATATATGTCAAACATTCGCCCACAGTATAAGATGCATGCAGTTTAGATATCAAGTATATATGTCAAACATTCGTCCACAGTACAAAATGTCACCTCACTGTCTCAAATGCTTATTAAAAATGAAACCAGATTCATGACGAACTGATAAGAGGCACAAGCTAAATGCCCAACCAGATAACTACCTATCCAGAAGACAATAATTAAGCGGTTAAAAGAACTAGCAAGGCACCTATCCACTACCGTAGCTAATGTGGCTTAAATTCAATCGAAGGAAAATGATATGAACCTAAGACGAAGATAAAAGGTGAAAAAAATGAGGATATACACCCAAAAAATCGTGCGGCAGCATACCTTTTTTATAGCAAGGTCATAATCATCCAAGGTGCCATGCTCCCTTTCAAATCTTATCCACGCATGACATACAGCCTAGTAAGTTGCAGTCATCATTATTCATTGCCTTTGCCAAAGATAAAACATAAATGGCAATGGAAATATAAGGAACTGTGATAATTAAGATATCTGTTTCAAATCATGCAGTTCATTTGCAGTAACTATGAGCCAAGGTTCTTTTTGGCAATACAAGGATCACTAAATACAAAGAAAACTATAACTGAAATAAAGTTTCAAGTATACAATACTATTCAGTAAGAAAAGGTTCAAAAGCAAGGAAAACTATCAATTTGGGGATCATGCCATGGTGCTCATCTTTGGTGTATAGTTCAAGGAAAAAAGTCCATTTTACTACCCTGAAAAAAGTTGGTGGTTCACATAACCCCCTGATCTTTATTTCTGTTCCCTTCACCCCCTAAACAATCCCATACCGGACAAAATCGGTCCCTATGGTGGTTTGACTCAAATGGCTGCTGATGTGGCAGTGGTCAACGGTGATTTTGACCACAGGTGGGCCCCCCTCATCAGGCTGGGCTGAGATAGAGGAGCTCCAGCCTCCCCTTGCGCCCGACCCCACCGCCTCCGGCCGACGCCGGCGACCGCCGGAGTTCCAAGCCGCCGCGCCGAGCGCCCTGCTTCTCCTTCCTCCCTTCTCTTTCCTCTTCCTTCCCTCTTTTCTAACCCCAAATCTCCCGCATATCCCTTGTTCGTCGCCTGAAGCTCATGGTCGCCGTCGCCGCGTCGATCCTGCGGCCGCCGGCCTCCCCTCGTCACGCCAAGACGTCCAGTAGCTCCGCCATCATCGTCTCCTTCACCCTCGCCGAAGGGCTCAGGCTAGGAGGCCACGTACGCTCGCCATCGCCGTCGTCTTCGTCCACGGCCGCCGCATCTTGTCATCGATTTCGTTGTGTCCGTCGACACCCGCGCTCGCTAACCTCGTCCACGAGCTCCGCGGTGAGCTCCTCTGCCGATTCCCCCTTCGATCTGTGCCCGTGTGCGCCGCAGCTGCAGCTACCCCCGTGCGCTCGCTCGCTGCTGCTTTGCTTGTGGCTGCTGCTTGTGCCGTTGTTGCCTTGCTTGCTGCTGCTGCCGGGGTACGCGCTGCATCGCGGGGGTCAATCCGGTGGTCGTAGCTCCGCCGGGGGTAGCCTTTGCCGCCGAGACGAGCGCCCGAGCTCCTCTCTGTCCCGCGGGCGAGCGATAGAGGAAGGAGACAGACCTGTCAAGCGGACCCCGCCTCCTCTAGGCCCCACCCGTCAATCTCAGCCACACCTACCAAGGGAGGCCCACCCGCAGGTCAAAACCACTGTTGACCAATGCCACATCACCAGCAAGTGGAGACAAACCACCCAGGGAGTTCTTTCATCCGGTATGGGTTTGTTTAGGGGGTGAAAGGAACAGAAAAATAGATGAGGGGGTATTGTGAACCACCAACTTTATTCAGGGTAGTAAAATGGACTTTTTTCTAGTTCAAGTCCACCAGAATGGCCCATTTGTCAGAATGGGGTTGTAGGCCGGATATGAACCATACAACAAGAGGAGTTCTCATGTCATACAGCGTCTGGAACTATTGACGTTATCTATTTGAATATAGTCCAAATTAAATAAGTGGGCTACTCATTCAGCTCTAATACTTATTCTCCCATTATTATGGCCTGACATGCTTTTGGATATATAACATCTCGCGGCATTCCTGTAGTTTCTCAAGAAGAGCTTACCTCTGATCCAGACCCAGCAAATTTTTTGCTATAACAACGCTTGTAAAGTGATCTTGCCTCATGAGTATGCCCCATTTCTATCTCCATTGAAATATAGTGCTGCCAAACCTCCAAAACAGACCCACTGGAAGTAAACAGATTCAACTTAGTGCCAGCAATGAGAAAATTGTATGAACTTGCACAAACATAATAATAAACCTTTTCTTGAGAGCATTTTCCCAAACTCCGCGTGCTGCAGCTATATCTTTGCCAATATTACACTCTAATTTAGCCCAGTATGCATGCAAGAGTAATAGCTCCTCAATTCCTAGTTGTGGTGAGAGGAACTCAGCAGCATCCTGTTATTATATACTCAAAGTTAACTCTCCTTCGAAACAAAAATAATAATTAACTCTAGTACAAATAAAATAAAATGCATGTACACAGCTAGCTCGTAGAGAACATACCACGAATGTCTGCCTAATCAGTTCGAAATCCAAGCCAGTTGGCATTCTCCGTCTTAAACTATCAACTCGAGTAAGATAAATATTGAGGTACTGCATGCAATCATCCAAATGAAAGGTGTATCAGACCTTACTAGATCAGTTGACAGAAAATTACAGGCCATAGGACAAGAGTCCTCAAAAAGAACGTGCTAAGTTATCCAGGAAATTACAGCTATTGTCGGGCTGATCAAAACAAGCAGATCTGCAAACTACAATTACTGTCCCAACAAGAAAGACAGGCAGTGACTTCCAAGATGCAACGAAATGTGGTATCTTTGCATGCCCACGCACATGTGTGTGTGTGTGGTGGGGGTGAGGGGTGAGATGGAGGATGCAAGTGCAGATAAATCACCTCGTTCATGCTTGGGAAAGAACATTGAATGGCTAGCTCAAAGACCTGCAAACAAGACGTGCATATATGTTGGTATTTGCTAATATACATATACAAAAGAAAATAAAGGCAAGACGAACAATAATCTTCTCCAATGAAGGCAACAAAAGAGTACAGTGAACACAATAGCATTTCATGGCATGCACCAGTATTCTAATGAAGCGCTTGTTGCTTTAGGATATTATCTACCAACTATGGAACAAACTAGGTACCTACCGCCATGAAGATGGCAGGATGGGGAGCACTTCCTCTGTCAGGTTTAAAAGTTCACCTCATACTTTGGGTCAAACTTTGACCATACATTTAACTAATACAAAATATTATTTAAAAAAGGGCAGCCCGGTGCATGTAGCTCCCGCTTGCGCAGGGTCCGGGGAAGGGTCCGACCACTTTGGGTCTTTAGTACGCAGCCTTTCCCTGCATTTCTGCAAGAGGCTGTTTCCAGGACTTGATCCCGTGACCTCATGATCACAAGGCTCTCATGGTCACAAGGCAGCAGCTTTACCACTGCACCAAGGCTCCCCTTCATACAAAATACTATTTATGTAACAAAAAATTATATCGTTGAATTTTAATATCCAGTGGCATAATTTCTGTTACATATAAATTAGTTAAACTCATGGTCAAAGTTCGATCCAAAGTACGAGATGGACTTATAAACCCGGACGGAGGAAGTAGGACTTAACCCCTAATCAACAATTCAAAGATGTTGATAATTGATAGAGATGTTGTTCCTTATAGTGGCAGACTTAACCCCTAATCAACAATCCAAAGGATACGGATTCGATCTCCATGCCCAGTCTTATTTCTTTCCTATCTATATAACTCTCCTGTTTTAATAAATAATATTCCATATTTGTTAGAATATTACCTAAACCTATATCAGTGAATACAGTGCACATAATATATTAGGGGTAACAAAGTTACACAAGTTAAATATCCTAACAAGCTACCGAATACTATATTAAAATGAACTTTCCTCCCAACTTATTATGGGGTTCTCAGTATAAAGCAGAAGCAGAGCTCTAGTTCTCTACCTAAATACCCAATCACTTTAATAGTAATCGCTTCATATTGGCAGAATGGGCTTAAGTGACAGGACTTCTGCCAAGAGAGGTGAACCAATTTCGGAAAATGCTAGTTGAAGTCAACAGCAATGAAAGCTTAAATATAGCACCCCTTGGTCAATTTTAAAACCTGTCTGCTATTGCAAGTAAGAAAACTCAGTGAATATATAACATAACAAGTACCGAACAGTGGAACCAGACTTTGGACACTGAATTCTGCCATTTCTTTTGCATACAAGTAAAAATTTGAGTTTATAAATTATAAAACCAAAACTCAGGGAACATATAAATGTAATAAACTGAACTACCAAATAGTGGCACCAGATTTTTGACACTGAATTATGCCATTTCATTACATACAAATACAATTTCAAGTTTTTGAATTGTAAAATCCCCGACTACATACCAACAGAGAGACCCAAGGAACTTACATGTCGCAGTTCGTCTTCAGATGCACGAATGCGCTCCAAAGACAGCAAGTAGTGGACCCATAGGTCACTAACCCATGTACAGTTTCTCGTCGCTCTGTGGTAAACACTTTTTAGTATAGCAGGTACCTGCAAGAGAAATCAGAAATTAAGCAATTATTGCCACTTAAAATAAAACATCATCATAATTATTTCATTAGATCTACAGATCTAGATGTATTGTCACATCGGACATCACAGCTTCAAAGAGTACCTTTAGGGTTCTGTCCAGGTAACTCGTGTATCCCATCCATAGATCACTTGAAACGGGAAGCTCAGAAACGGCCCGTTCGTATAAAACTTGGACACGAGCAGGGTCACCAAAAGACTCCTCAAATTTGATGTATTTCTGTTTCAGCGCCAACAAACAAACAACAGTGAGTTACTGAAAACAAAGATTTCAATTTCATAAAGAAAAACATCGCCATACCAGGAACACTTGTAGTTTGTTAGCCTCGGATTCAGCCGCGACGCTTAGTTCATCCTCATACTGCTTCCGTGCATTGTACATCTCGCTGGCCTTTTTGTAAGCAGATAAAACATTTGGGGGAACATCATCAACCTGGGAATCTGGGTCCCTTGTATTGCCTTCTTCAGCTTCCCAACTCTTATACGCAGCAAGTGTTGACTCAATGTCAGCCAAAGGCACAGATAACTGGCGGTGGAAGAGCGCGCGGACACGTTGAACCTGCTTTGCCTTCTCCTCGTCATTACCATCATTTATGGTCAAAATAGCCATCTCATATTCCCTGTAGGCTTCCCATAGTTTGCTGCCTTCGGTCACGTGTAGACCCCCTGCAGTGATTGCACGCTCATACAAATCCCTCATTTTTGAGAGACCAGATTGCGAACATTGAGACACTGACTGATCATGCTCTTCAACATAATCAAGGTAATCCCGCCACAACTTAATATTCTGCAATAACATGATCATCAAGATAAGTTAGCACTCCACACGCTCAGTAGTCTAAACTCAAAACCACAAAAACAGTTCGACATACCAGATATTCTTGCACTCCACGTTCATAGAGTTTTTCAATATCATCAAAAGATCCACGACTGTAACAGACAGTATATAGGTTTTAGTTGCCAATAACATAAATATTTCAGGAGATCATTTCAAGAGAAAAGAATCACAAACCCAGAGCTCAATGATATCTCATCCTTTGCCCAATCCTGCCACATCTTCGGTGTGAGAGGGAAGTACTTGTTCATCTCCTCCCTTGCAGCACGAAGCTTCTCGATATTCCCAGATTTTCTCAAGCATTGTATGAGCTACCAAAAAACAATATGGAACAGTAAAACACCATCAACATTAAGCTAGTAAACGATAGCACTTATCAATCAACAATATCCACTTTACACTTAAAGGCAGCCAAAGCATCCCAATTACTAAACCAGTGAAAGATCCATCCTCTTAACAAAGCTCAGCGGTGCTGAAATTGTCATCTTAATGGCCAAAACTAGTGCATGAGCGGTGCAAAATGCAGAGGAGCACGCCCTAAGTAGATAACTTGGCACGTAGAAACCACCACAAGGCTCAAATTAATCCACGACCACTGCAGATGCATGCTGCTTCTTGATATTCCCTGATGACCTCGAGCATTATGTGTACAGACAAATCAAAGGCGAAACAGCAAAACATCCATCAAACATAAGCTAGTCAGGTGGTGAGATCATATCAATGTCCACCTACCGCGGCCAAGGTTCAGCTACTGACGTAAGAAAGACGCAGGTGGACATAGAAATCAAGAGTGTATTTAATATTTCTAACAAAATGAGCTCAACCACACTGAAATCGTTGCCCAGTGGCAAAATCAGCGCCACAAAGGTCCAAATGCGTAAGAGCGTGCCCTGGGTCGAAAACCTAGTCGACGCTGTGGAGAGCGTGCCCTGAGTCGAAAACCTAGACGACGCTGTGGAGCTCGCATCAACCCGTGGGCGTCACAAAACCCGCTCAAACCCCTAGTTAGTCGTCGGGAGACCACGCATGGAGACTCGAGAGAGGATGCGGCGGACGGTAGTACCTGAACGTGGGATTCGTAGTTGAGCGGCTGCTCCAGGAGGGCGCGCTCCAGGGCCTGGATGCGGAGCTCGTCGCCGGCGTCCCCTTCGTCGTCGGAGTCCGAAGAGTCTGAGTCCGATTCCATGGGCGGCGCGTCGGTCTTCTCCCCGTCTTCCGCGCCTCCTCCGGCGACGTCTGCGGGCGCCGCCGCCGCCGCCTCCAGCCGGTCCTCTTCCATGGGCGTCGCCATGTGTTTGTGTCTCTCGGTGTCTCGGGCTTGGGCTCGATGCTGGCAGGCACTGTTTTGGACACCTTGACAACAAGGAGCACATCTTTCTTTCTTTTAATTCTAAAAAAAACATCTCATTTTTTCGGGGAAAATCTTAACCGGCGTCCGTTAGCCATCAGCCAGGTTCCAGCGAACTGCCTTCTAGAACATAGGATGAAGAACACAGATCTTGAAGCGCCGGAGGCTGCCACGTCAGGCGCACACACCCGTTCGCTGGGAATGAGCTCTCGCGCGAACGATTCAAGTGTGCTAAGCTTATCCATACATCTCCCTCGGCACTCCACTGCTCCCCAGCACTCTCTTGCCCTCTCTCGATCCCTCCATCTCAACCACTCACAACCCCCACGGATGGAGCAGCTGCCGGCGACAAGGGCAAGATACCGCGCCGACAACAGGGCGGCACACCATGCAGCCGCCGGTCCGGGTTGTGCCTATTAAATTCATGCACCAGTCAACTCATTCAAAAGTCTTATTTTAGTTTTTAGATATGGGATCGATGTAGGCCGCAGAATCATTTTATTTAATATTGTGTTGGCGGAGTTTTAAACTCAAGACCTCTTTGTTCGGATATCATATTGAATTCATGCACCAGTCAATTAAGGCAAAAGTCTAAACTAATGAAGAAGATGGGCAATATATTTCTAACAAGGTGAACTACATCGGCAACAGCGACGAGCTAGGGCGGTGGCCGGAGCTCGAGCTCGACGGGTCGAGCGATACATTGAGTAAAAGGGGCGGCTAAGGGTGCCATTGGCTTGCCAAGGATCTGTTGAGCATGCAACAGTGCTCATACGCAAGCTTTGCTTGTTGCTGCCGCGGTGGCGACATGACCGATGGCAGCGAGCTCTCGGCCACGGCAGCACAAGCAGCTAGAAGGCACGGGGGAAAGGGGGGAGGCCGAGGAGGAGCGTATGCTCACAGCGATCCGGTAGGGAAAGGCAGCGAGCTATGGGAGGCGCTGGTCGTAGCGGATCGACGGCGAGTAGCATCAGTGACCGATTGTGTAAGCAAGGTCGATCTCGAGGCTGTGGTGCTCCTCCGGTCGCTCCACTTTCTTGGAGTTGATGAAGGTGACGATGATGGACGTCCCGAACAGCAGCAGACGGAGGACGGTGGTCGGTGGCCACGGTGGTGACGACCGCACGGCGACCACGAGCTCGGTGCAGCGTTGGGTTTGATCCAGAGAGAGTGAGGGAGCAGGGGCGAGGGGATTAGGGTTTCTGGGAGAGCGACTGGGGGTGGCTCTTATCCCCTCCAGGGCACTGGCGAGGTGCGGGGTTCGGGCACAGTGGCCATGGTGCTCGGCAGCCTTTGCGAGGGCGCGGCAGGAGGTGAGGGAAGGTCGCGGTTAACGGGCTGGGCCGCACTGTGGCTACCTAAAGCCCAGTGCAATAGGTAGGCTCTGCCTTTTTATTTTTCTTATTTTTGTTTTCTAGTTTCTTTACTATTTTGCATTTCTTTAGCTAGCAAATAGCTTTTGTAAATGTGAAACTTGTCAGATTAAATACTTTGCAATAACTAGCACTGCCGCAAAGAGTTTGAGAGTTAAAATGATACATTTGTTTTTTGTTTAATTGAAAATGAAATAAATGAGGCTGAATGGGGTACTGTTTTGGATGATAGCTCCCAAATGAGCACACAAGTGTGGTGGTTTTCTTTCACAATAAATTGTTATGAAATATTTGAAGGAAATATGCCTTAGAGGCAATAATAAAGTTGTTATTTATATTTTCTTATATCATGATAAATGTTTATTATTCATGCTAGAATTGTATTAATAACCGGAAACTTAGTACATGTGTGAATACATAGACAAACAGAGTGTCCCTAGTATGCCTCTACTTGACTAGCTCGTTAATCAAAGATGGTTAAAGTTTCCTAACCATGGACATGTGTTGTCATTTGATGAACGGGATCACATCATTAGATAATGATGTGATGGACTAGACTCATCTGTTAGCTTAGCACTATGATCGTTTAGTTTATTGCTATTGCTTTCTTCATGACTTATACATGTTCCTATGACTATGAGATTATGCAACTCTCGAATACCGGAGGAACACCTTGTGTGCTATCAAACGTCACAACGTAACTGGGTGATTATAAATATGCTCTACAGGTGTCTCCAATGGTGCTTGTTGAGTTGGCATAGATCGAGATTAGGATTTGTCACTTCGTGTATCGGAGAGGTATCTCTGGGCCCTCTCGGATGCACATCACTATAAGCCTTGCAAGCAATATGACTAATGAGTTAGTTGCGGGATGATGCATTACAGAACGAGTAAAGAGACTTGCCGGTAACGAGATTGAACTAGGTATGATGAAACCGATGATCGAATCTCGGGCAAGTAACATACCGATAACAAAGGGAACAACGTATGTTGTTGTGCGGTTTGACCGATAAAGATCTTCGTAGAATATGTAGGAACCAATATGAGCATCCAGGTTTCGTTGTTGTCTATTGACCGGAGAAGTGTGTCGGTCATGTCTACATAGTTCTCGAACCCATAGGGTCCGCATGCTTAACATTCGATGACGATTGGTATTATGAGTTTATGTGATTTGATATACCGAAGGTTGTTCGGAGTCCCAGATGAGATCACGGACATGAGGAGGAGTCTCGAAATGGTCGAGACGTAAAGATTGATATATTGGACCATGTTGTTCAGACACCGAAAGTGTTCCAGAGAGTTTCAGATAAAACCGGAGTGCCGTAGGGTTACCGACCCCCCCCCCTCCGGGAAGTTAATGGGCCACCATGGGCCTTAGAGGAGAGAGGGTCGGCCAGGAGGTGGCGCGTGCCCCCCCAGTCCGAATTGGACAAGGGTGGGCGCGGCGCCCCCTCCTTCTTTCTCTCCCCTTCCTCCTTCCTTCCCCTCCTTGTTAGACTAGGAAAGGGGGGGACCTACTCCTAGTAGGAGTAGGATTCCCCCACTTGGGCGCGCCCCTTGAGGTCGGCTGGCCCCCTCCTCCCCTCCTTTATATACGGGGGAGGGGCACCCCGTAGACACACAAGTAGATTTTTTAGCCGTGTGCGGTGCCCCCCTTCACAGTTTTCCACCTCGGTCATATTGTCGTAGTGCTTAGGCAAAGACCTGTGTCAGTAACTTCATCATCACCTTCGTCACGCCATCTTGCTGACGAAACTCTCCCTCGGCCTCAGTTGGATATAGAGTTCGAGGGACGTCACCGAGCTGAACGTGTGCAGATCGCGGAGGTGCCGTGCGTTCGGTACTTAATTGGTTGGATCGCGAAGACGTTCAAATAAATCAACCGCGTTACTAAACGCTTTTGCTTTCGGTCTATGAGAGTACATGGACACACTCTCCCTGCCCGTTGCTATGCTTCTCCTAGATAGATCTTGCGTGATCGTAGGAATTTTTTTGAAATACTACGTTCCCCAACAGTGGCATCCGAGCCAGGTCTATGCGTAAATGTTATATGCACGAGTAGAACACAAAGAGTTGTGGGCAATAATAGTCATACTGCTTACCAGCATGTCATACTTTGATTCGGCGGTATTGTTGGATGAAGCAGCCCAGACCGACATTACATGACCACGTTCATGAGACTGGTTCTACCGCCGTGCTTTGCACACAGGTGGCTAGTGGGTGTCTGTTTCTCCAACTTTAGTTGAATCGAGTGTGACTACGCCCGGTCCTTGTTGAAGGTTAAAACAACACACTTGACGAAAAATCATTGTGGTTTATGATGCGTAGGTAAGAACGGTTCTTGCTAAGCTCGTAGTAGCCACGTAAAACTTGCAACAACAAAGTAGAGGATGTCTAACTTATTTTTGCAGGGCTTGTTGTGATGTGATATGGTCAAGACATGATGTTATATAAATTGTTGTATGAGATTATCATGTTTTGTAACAGTTGTCGACAACTGGCAGGAGTCATATGGTTGTCGATTTATTGTATGAAATGCAACCGCCATGTAATTGCTTTACTTTATCACTAAGCAGTAGCGATAGTCGTAGAAGCAATAGTTGGCGAGACAACAACGATGCTTCGATGGAGATCAAGGTGTCAAGCCGGTGACGATGGTGATCATGACGGTGCTTTGGAGATGGAGATCAAAGGCACAAGATGATGATGGCCATATCATATCACTTATTTGTGCATGTGATGTTTATCTTTTTATGCATCTTATTTTGCTTAGTACGACGGTGATACATCTCCAACGTATCTATAATTTTTGATTGTTTCATGCTATTATATTATCTGTTTTGGATGTTTAATGGGCTTTAATATGCTCTTTTATATTATTTTTGGGACTAACCTATTAACCGGAGGCCCAGTGCCAGTTTCTGCTTTTTTTGCCTATTTTAGAGTTTCGTAGAAAAGGAATGCCAAACTGAGTCCAAACGGAACGAAACCTTCGCGATGATCTTTCTTGGACCCAGAAGACTTGGAGTCGAAGTCTGGAACACCACGAGGTAGGAGGGCGCGCCCAGGGGGGTAGGCGTGCTCCCCACCCTCGTGGGCCCCTCGTAGCTCCACCGACGTACTTCTTTAGCCTATATATACTCTTATAGTGTAGAAACATCAGGGGGAGCCACGAAACCACTTTTCCGCCGCCGCAACCTTCTATACCCGTGAGATCCCATCTTAGGACCTTTTCCGGCGATCTGCCGGAGGGGGGATCGATCACGGAGGGCTTCTACATCAACACCATTGACTCTCCGATGAAGCGTGAGTAGTTTACCATAGACCTTCAGGTCCATAGTTATTAGCTAGATGGCTTATTCTCTCTCTTTGATTCTCAATACAAAGTTCTCCTCGATGTTCTTAGAGATCTATTTGATGTAATACTCTTTTGCGGTGTGTTTGCCGAGATCCGATGAATTGTGGATTTATGAACAAGATTATCTATGAATATTACTTGGTTCTTCTCTGAATTCTTATATGCACGATTTGATATCTTTGCAAGTCTCTTCGAGTTATCGGTTTAGTTTGGCCTACTAGATTGATCTTTCTTGCAATGGGAGAAGTGCTTAGCTTTGGGTTCAATCTTGCGGTGTCCTTTCCCAGTGACAGTAGGGGCAGCAAGGCACGTATTGTATTGTTTCCATCGAGGATAAAAAGATGTGGTTTATATCATATTGCTTGAGTTTATCCCTCTACATCATGTCATCTTACTTAATGGGTTACTCTGTTATTTTGAACTTAATATTCTAGATGCATGCTGGATAGCGGTCGATGTGTGGAGTAATAGTAGTAGATGCAGAATCGTTTCGATCTACTTGACACGGACGTGATGCCTATATTCATGAGCATTGCCTTATATATCTTCATAACTATGTGCTTTTCTATCAATTGCTCGGCAGTAGTTTGTTCACCCACCGTAATACATGCTATCTTGAGAGAAGTCACTAGTGAAACCTACGGCCCTCGGGTCTCTTTCTTATTATATTGCATCTCTTTTATTTTCGTCGCATCTCGTTTACTATTTTGCAATCTTTACTTTCCAATCTATACAACAAAAACACCAAAAAAAATTACTTTACTATCTTTATTAGATCTCACTTTTGCGAGTTACCGTGAAGGGATTGACAACCCCTTTATCGCGTTGGTTGCAAGGTTCTTGATTGTTTGTGCAGGTACTAGGTGACTTGTGCGTTGTCTCCTACTGGATTGATACCTTGGTTCTCAAAAACTGAGGGAAATACTTACGCTACTTTGCCGCATCACCATTTCCTCTTCAAGGAAAAAACCAACGCATTTCAAGAGGTAGCAAGAAGGATTTCTGGCGTCGTTGCTGGGGAGATCTACGCCAAGTCAAGACATACCAAGTATCCATCATAAACTCTCCTCCCTCGCATTACATTATTTGCCATTCGCCTCTCGTTTTCCTCTCCCCCACTTCACAAAAATTTCCCTTTTCTTTGCCCTTGTTCCGTTCGTCCTTCTGTTTGCTCGTATTACCATGTGCCTTCTATTTTCTTGCATCCTCGCTTCCTAAAAATCTATTGATATGGATCCTCATCCACTTGCTAATCTTTTTAAAAGATCCAATTATGATGAACCAATTGCTAGTGAGTTGAGTGCACTAGATTATCTTTATGAGGTTTTGCTTGAAATTGGTGAATCTGAAAACTTTGATAAATAGTTGAAAGAAGAAAAATATAAAGTGATTAATGATAGCCCCTTGAATGAAAAGCATGATTGCAATGATGTTATTATAAATTCTATTGATGTCAATTGTGGTAATGATATGCAAAACCTCAAGCTTGGGGATGCTAGTTTTGCTAGACTACTATTTGTTGCAATGATCATGATTGGGGTGATTCTTCTCTTGATCTTGAAAATTTATTTAAGCCCCATGATGAATATGAGATTGATAATAGTGTTTGCAATATTATTGAAAGTGGGTTTGGAAGAGTGTCAACTTTAGATCCCACGTATTTGTATAATGTTCAATCTTATGAAGTTTTTGATAAAAGTGGGTTCGGAGATGTCATGACTTTAGTTGATGACAACCCCACTATTTTGGAAGAGTGTCAACTTTGCATGCATGTGGATCATGTTGAGAATATTTTATATGATAGCTATATTGTTGAATTTGATTATGATCCCACATGTAATTATTACGATAGAGGTAAATATGGTTGTATAGATTTTCATGTTGCTAAATTACCTCTTGTTATGTTGAGATTGCTATTGTTTTTTTCCTCTTCCTTGCATATGCTAGTTTTTGATTGTTGTGATAATTTATTTGCCTATAAGATGCCTATGCATAGGAAGTATGTTAGACTTAGATGTGTTTTTCACATGCTATATGATGCTCTCTTTGTGCTTCAATTCTTGTCTTTCATGTGAGCATCATCGAAATTGTCAATGCCTAGCTAGGGGCGTTAAACGATAGCGCTTGTTGGGAGGCAACCCAATTTTATTTTTGTTCTTTGCTTTTTGCTCCTGTTTAGTAATAAATAATTCATCTAGACTCTATTATGATTGTATTTTTATGTTTTAATTAGTGTTTGTGCCAAGTAAAGCCTTTAGGATCTTCTTGGGTGATTGTTGTTTGATCTTGCTGATAAAAACAGAAAGTATGCGCTCACGAAATTAATTTTCATTTTTTACCAGAGAGTGATAAAATACAAATTCCAACTGCAGTAGCCCAATATACTTTTTATCCTGGATGTCCTAATTTTTTAGAATTTTCGAAGTTACCGAAGTATTCGAAACATCCAGATTGCTACAGACTGTTATGTTTTTGACAGATTCTGTTTTTCGTGTGTTGTTTGCTTATTTTGATGAATCTATGAGTAGTATTGGGGGGTATGAACCATAGAGAAGTTGGAATACAGTAGGTTTAACACCAATATAAATAAAGAATGAGTTCATTACAGTACCTAAAGTGGTGGTTCATTTTCTTATACTAATGGAGCTCATGAGATTTTCTGTTGAAGTTTTGTGTTGTGAAATTTTCAAGTTTTTGGGTAAAGATTTGATGGATTTTGGAATAAGGAGTGGCAAGAGACTAAGCTTGGGGATGCCCAAGGCACCCCAAGGTAAAATTCAAGGATAGCCAAAAGCCTAAGCTTGGGGATGCCCCGGAAGGCATCCCCTTTTTCGTCTTCGTCTATCGGTAACTTTACTTGGAGCGTCTTCTTTGATTTGAGTCTTTGATTTTTAGTTTACCACAATCATCCTTGCTGTATACACCTTTTGGGAGAGATACACATGAATCGAAATTTATTAGAATAATCTATGTGCTTCACTTATATCTTTTGAGCTAGATAATTTTGCTCTAATGCTTCACTTATATCTTTCTAGAGCATGGTGGTGGTTTTATTTTATAGAAATTATTGATCTCTCATGCTTCACTTATACTATTTTGAGAGTCTTTTAGAACAACATGTTGATTTGCTTTGGCTATAAAATTAGTCCTGATATGATGGGCATCCAAGATGGGTATAATAAAAACTTTCATATAAAGTGCATTGAATACTATGAGAAGTTTGATTCCTTATGATTGTTTTAAGATGTGAAGATGCTGATATTAGAGTCATGCTAGTTGAGTAGTTGAGAATTTGAGAGATACTTGTGTTAAAGTTTGTGATTCCCGTAGCATGCACGTATGGTGAACCGTTATGTGATGAAGTCGGAGCATGATTTATTTATTGATTGTCTTCCTTATGAGTGGCGGTCGGGGACGAGCGATGGTCCTTTTCTAACAATCTATCCCCCTAGGAGCATGCGCGTAGTACTTCGTTTCGATAACTAATAGATTTTTGCAATAAGTATGTGAGTTATTTATGACTAATATTGAGTTCATGGATTATACACACTCTCATCCTTCCACCATTGCTAGCCTCTCTAGTACCGCGTAACTTTCGCCGGTACCATAAACCCACCATTTACCTTTCTCAAAGCCATCATACCTACCTATTATGGCATTTCCATAGTCATTCCGAGATATATTGCCATGCAACTTTCCACCGTTCCATTTATTATGACATGCTTCATCATTGTCATATTGCTTTGTATGATCATGTAGTTGACATCGTATTTGTGGCGAAGCCACCTTCATAATTCTTTCATACATGGCACTCTTGATTCATTGCACATCCCGGTATACCGCCGGAGCCATTCATATAGAGTCATATTTTGTTCTAAGTATCGAGTTGTAATTCTTGAGTTGTGTAACATCCCAAATTTTCAATTTGGAATGTTATACATTAGATTATCATGCATGTCATATTTTCTTGCATTTTGCCCGATCCTAGAAATTTCACGCAACTCAAGGACCCTCGGAGAGAGTTGGAGATTTCGTTATTTTCATATTTGAGAGTTTTCTCAAATTTTGAAAAGAGGATAATTTGATTTATTTATTTCATCTTCAAAAAATTCCCAATATCAAAAATAAGAGAGGGAATAATATGACTTTCCCAAAGTTAGGAAAAATTAAGATTTAATGAATAAATCAAATTTTGGTTTTGCCGGAGTTTTATTTGCATTTTATTTGGATAGGGAAAAATGCGCGTTTTCGAAAATTGCATTCTAGGTCCGGAGTAAAGTTCATTTTGTTCGACTCATTTTTAGGAGTCGGGGAAAATTTACTTTAGATTTTTCGGAGTTCGTTTAGATAGTTTTTCTTTTGTTTTCTACGCGCGAAAAAACAGTTAAAAAAAGGAGCCTCCCGCCAGGCCAGCTGGCCACCGCCCCAGCCTCCCTGCGCGTGTGCGCCAGGCGTAGGCCGCCGCCTCGCCTCGCCTCTTAGCCGAGTCCGGTTGGACTCTAGGCTAGCCCCCTTTCCTTGTTTCGTTTTCCTTTTTCCTACTCTATTTCTTGTCCCCTACCCCAAGTAAACCCCCCCGCCTCACCTATATAAATACCCCCACACACCCCCCTCTCCTCACACCAAAACCCAAGCCCCTCTCTCCACCTCAAGCCACGCACCACCCCGCGCCTCCCCAAGCCGCGCCCCACACCTCGCCCCTCACCCGCCCCGCGCCTAAGCCGCCGCCGCCGCCCTTAGCCGCCGCCGTTCGCCGGAACCTCGCCGAGCTAGCCGCGCCGCGTCTCTCCTATTCCCTCGGTTCGGTTTTTCTTATAAACCGTTCTGATTCTTTTCTTCTCTTCTGATCCATTTTCTCTCCGATTCTTTTCTTTTTCTTCCGAAACCCTAGATCGGTTTCCCGTTTCTTTTTCGGTTTCTTTTCCGAGAACCCTAGATTGGTTTTCGTTCTTCTTTCGGACCGTTCGTCTCAACAAACGTGAACACCGATTATTCCCCGATTAACGACGCCCGTTCGTTTAATCGTTCTTTTTTCTTTTCGTCGGATTTATTCCGCGATCGTGATCTCAGATCCGATCTTCGTTCTAGTCTTTCTTTTCGCTCGTTTATCGGAATCAGGTGATTCAAGCGCCTGGAGTTTCGTTTCGAAACCGCCGTTCCGTCTAATCAACTTAAACAAGTTTTTGCCCTGGTAAAATTTGACCTAGTTTCAACTTGCTAGAACCGAGTTGTTTTCTTCCGCCGTTTGTTTTCTGTTTCTTTGTTCGGTTCGTTCTTTCTTTGCAACCGGAGTTCTTAAGTTGAACATCCTAGTTCGTTCTCTTGTTCGAGTTTTACCTGTGCATTAGATGAGTACTTATTGTGTGCTTGTTGTTTGTCTGCGATAGATCACCCGGATTGCGCCGCTTGTTACTTCGAAACCCTAGGTCTCGCGGATCATCAGCAAGGCAAGTAACACTTTGATCATACCTTTTCTACAACCCAGTTTTATTGCATTAGATAAATCCTCACACATTACATGATTAGGATCTAATTAAATTGTGGGATGGGAAGTAGATGAGGTAGTACCTATCACCTGTATTATTATGAATCCTTTGGGAGTTACTTCTACGTTTGCTTATTATGCCATGCTATGCTAGTAGACGTGGATTGGGTGAGTGATATCCATGACAAATGTGAGTTGATAATTTTAATGGTTTATCTAAGGTGGCAACTTAAACACACATCTGGGTGGATTGAGGCACCTGATGTCTATCAGGACTTGCCTGTTTTATTTTGGACCGCCACCCAGGCTCAAAGGGATCATAAGATCTTTCATGCTAGAAACTTCCGTGTGCAGCCACATGCTACTATGGGCTCTGGCATAGTTGACTAAGTTGTGCGAACTCTTACGGGGTGGACTAGCAGATGTAGGGGTTGTAGGTGGTACGGTCTACCCCACATGTAAGGTGCTAGCGCTTCTGAAAGACTATGTCTCGGTCATCCGTTTCTCAAACACCATGTAGTGCGAGAAAACAAACGGAGGCGATCGAGTCATGTGGGGAAAAGTGCGCAAACCTCTGCAGAGTGTACAAACTAATCATGATTAGCCGTGTCCCCGGTTATGGACAACTTGAGTATCTAGTACTTGAATATCATGTGAATCTCAACATGTTACTTCTAATGTTGTTGGGTTTTAATTATTTTTAATTGGGATTGAGAATGCTGTCAACCATTCTCGATGTTTAACAACCACCATGATAGTTAAATAAATTTATTCCTTTGCAGTAGGGAAAAATTGGCTTTACGCAAAACTGTAACCATAGAGCTTTCCACCAGCCTTATATGCATATAGTATAGCTGTTTCATTCCATTACTCTCTATGTGTTACATTGCCAGCATATTCCATGTGCTGACCCATTTTCGGGCTGCAACTTTCATGTTGCAGACTTTTCAGACAACGAGTAAGGTGCTTTTAGGTCGTGGCCCTATACTCAGTGATGCCGTTGGAGTTGATGGACCCATTTATCTTCCGAGTCTTCCGTTGTTATCGTTATTAGATGGCCTTAAGCCATATTTATTGTAATAAGTTCTCTTTTGAGATAACGATGTAATAAGTGTGTGATTGCCACTCTGCTATAAATCCTTCGATGTATTGTGTGGTGTCAGCATTACTGATCCAGGGATGACACCGGAGCACAGAGCGCTTGATCCATTCGGGTCGGGTTGCTACAGAGATGGTATCAGAGCACACGCTAACTGTAGGACACGACCACTAAGTTAAAGCCATAGATCACCATTCTCTTCTCATTTTCTAAACTCCTCATCTTTTCTACTCTTTTAGGATGACGAACGCGAAGATTAAGTACGCTCAACCGGATGAAGGCACACCTTTTGGGATTCCACTTGAAGGAAGTTACTAGATACCTGGACATTGGATTACCAAGCTTCACGGGAACCTTCAACGCCACTCTGCCTGAAGAGGAGCGCTGGAAGATTCAAGCTCACATTCCGGGAAGGACATTCGCGCCAATCACGAAGCCTATAGATAGTGTTTTCAATGCACCAACCTGGAGTCTGGGAAGGAGCATGGCAGCTCATATCACCATAGGACGCATTGGAGAAGTTTACCAAGAAGACCTCAAGGACACTATCTACCAGATTTGCGGACGCCGAGATGAACAATGGGAGTTAGTCAGCACCAAGAAGGATAGATCCATTGCATCTTTCATCCAGGAGTTAAACCAGCACATTCGACGCCACGAGAACCAGATGTGCAATGATATGATAGAGTTGAAGAATGCGAAAGCAAGGATCATCGAGCTAGAAGGAGAACTGAAGTCTACACGCAAGGACTACATGGACGAGATCGTAGCTCTAGCAAGGCACAATGGCGATCTTAAGCAGGAGATTGAAGAACTCAAGAGGAAGTTAGCATCCACGGAGGAAGACGAGTACTTCGCATGTCCGGACAACTACATCATCATCGACGACACCGATTCGGATCCAAGTGAACCTGACTTTGAAGACGAAGCTGGAGCAGATATCTTGGAGTCTTCCACCGGTTCAAATTTCTAGATGACCACCAGATAGTAGTAGCATTTCCCCCATGTAAACATTATAGTTCGAGCACTTTTGCGATAGTTAGACCGTTTGTAAGCCCTTGTTTGATTGATTGAAGTGATTTTGTGTGCATTTGCTCATGTGCATTGGGGTAGTGTTTTCTCTTTAGGCCCTCCCTCTACTCTTAAATCTCATCCCTTCTAAACCCTCAGATGCCTCCGAGACGTGACAATGGATTCCCACCGGAGCTCACTCAGTTGATCCAGCAATAGAATCAATTGATGCAGATGTTAGTCCAGAACCAGCAGAACAACACCCCACCACCACCACCACCACCTGTTGACCACTTAGCCCGTTTCCTTAGGCTGAATCGCCGGTGTTTTCCAGTAGCACCGAGCCGATAGTAGCAGACGATTGGCTCCGCAAGATAGGAAGGGAGTTGACCACTGCAGGATGCACGGATGGGGAGAAAGTAAAGTTTGCCGCTCACCAGCTTGACAGACCCGCGGCAGCATGGTGGGAGAATTTCACAGCCACTTACCCAGTTGACACTGTCACATGGGATCAGTTTCAGCAAGCTTTCCGCACTGCCCATGTTTCAGCAGGAGCTATGGCCCTGAAGAAGCGTGAGTTTCGCAACTTACGCCAAGGAGGAAGGACAGTTGGCCAGTACGTTGACGATTTCAGCAAGTTAGCACATTATGCCCCAGATGACGTTGCTACGGATGCAGCTAAGCAGGAGAAGTTTCTGGAAGGACTGAATGATGAACTAAGCATGAAGTTGATGGTAGCGAGTTTCAACAACTACCAGGAGTTGGTAGATCGTGCCATCATGATTGAAGGGAAGCAACAGCAGATTGAGAACCGTAAGAGGAAGTATGGACAGGGGAAGTATAACTCTGGAGCCCAGCAGAAGCCCCGTTTTGCCCCTAAACCGGGATTTCAGTTTCAGCATACCCATGGAGGAGGTAGCTCGCACAACCATAATGGCCACAAGAATGGTAATGGGAATGGAGGAGGCAACGGCCAGAACCGTACCATCCCATCGACCCCAACCAAGAGAGACCTGAGTCAAGTCACCTATTTTAAGTGTTCCAAGACCGGACATTATGCCAATGAATGTCCCGAAGGCCAGAATGGAAATGGCAATGGAAGCTCTGGGAAGAAGCCGAACCCTTTCAATAGGGGACAGGTGAACCACATTAATGTGGAGGAGGTTGAAGATCAGCCTGACGCAGTAATCGGTAAGTTTCTGGTTAAGTCACTTACCGCACTCGTTCTTTTTGATACTGGTGCATCGCATTCATACATATCAAGGGGATTTGTGGATAAATATAACCTGCCAACCCAAGCCCTTAGGACACCCATGTTAGTAAGCTCACCAGGAGCGGAGTTTATGGCTAGGCGATGGTGTGATCGGTTACCATTAAGGATTGGTAACTATGTGTTTCCCTCAGACCTAATAGTATTGGAATCTCAAGGATTGGATGTGATATTAGGCATGGATTGGTTGTCGATGTATGGAGGAAACATCGATTGCGCCAGTAAGACAATTTTGCTTACCACACCAGAAGGAAGAAGGATCAAGTATGTATCCCGGCATGTGCCAAACAGGACACAAGTAAACTGCCTAACAGGAGTTGTGCAAGAGGAAGTACCAGTGGTGAAGGATTTTCCTGATGTATTTCCTGAGGAATTACCAGGCATGCCACCGGATAGAGACATTGAGTTTTTGATTGAGTTATTGCCAGGTACAGGCCCAATATCAAAGCGACCGTACCGGATGCCAGCAAAGGATTTGGTCGAAATTAAGAATCAGATTAAGGAGTTATTGGATAAAGGTTACATTCGCCCAAGTTCTTCGCCTTGGGGATCACCCGTACTTCTAGTGGAAAAGAAGGATGGATCATTAAGGATGGTTGTAGATTATCGGGGATTGAATGAAGTAACCATCAAGAACAAGTACCCACTGCCAATGATCAACGATCTGTTTGATCGGTTGCAAGGAGCTAAAGTGTTTTCCAAGATCGATTTGCGATCAGGGTACCATCAATTGAAGATTCGAGAGCAGGACATACCTAAGACAGCATTCACCACGAGATATGGACTGTATGAGTATACCGTTATGTCATTTGGATTGACTAACGCACCTGCCTATTTTATGAACCTGATGAACAAAGTGTTTATGGAGTTTTTGGATAAGTTCGTCGTAGTGTTCATTGATGACATCCTGGTTTATTCAAAGAATGAAGAGGAGCATAAGGAACATTTGCGTTTGGTTTTGGAGAAACTAAGGGAACATCAGTTATATGCCAAATTCAGCAAATGTGAGTTTTGGTTGAAGGAAGTTGGATTCCTCGGACACGTTATATCCGGAGAAGGTATAGCAGTTGACCCCACTAAGGTTGAGACCGTAACAGAATGGGAAGCACCAACAACAGCTGGAGAGATCCGGAGTTTTCTTGGACTCGCGGGATACTACCGGAGATTTATTGAGAATTTCTCAAAGATTGCGAAGCCTATGACGGAGTTGTTGAAGAAGGATACTAAGTTCAATTGGACTGAGGAGTGTGAGGCTAGTTTCCAGGAGTTGAAGAAACGCTTGGTTACCTCACCAGTATTGATTTTGCCAGATCAGACCAAGGATTATGAGGTGTATTGCGATGCTTCACGTCGAGGACTTGGAGCAGTGCTTATGCAGGAAGGAAGAGTTGTTTCGTATGCTTCACGACAACTGAAGCCTCATGAGTTGAATTATGCCACGCATGATTTGGAGTTAGCAGCCGTAGTGCATGCATTGAAAACGTGGAGACATTTCCTCATTGGAAATCATTGTGAGGTGTACACGGATCACAAGAGTTTGAAGTACATTTTCACTCAGAAGGAGTTGAACCTCAGACAAAGGAGATGGTTGGAGCTCATCAAGGATTATGATATGAGATTGCATTACCACTCCGGAAAAGCTAATGTAGTAGCTGACGCATTGAGCCGTAAGAGTCATGTCAACACCCTAGTGACGGGGAAAATACCCAAGGAGTTAGCAGAAAACCTTCATGAGCTATGTTTGGAAATAGTTCCGAGAGGCTATGTAGCAGCATTGGAGATTCAGTCAACATTGATGGAAAAAAATCAGAGAAGCTCAGAAATCTGACAAGGAGATTGCTTCTATAAAAGAGAAATTGAGCGAAGGAAAAGCAAAGGGATTTCGTGAGGATGAGCACGATACCTTATGGTTTGAGGACCGTGTTTATGTGCCCAATGACCCGGAGATCAGGAAGTTGATTTTGCAAGAGGCCCATGATTCACCATATTCGATTCACCCGGAAAATACCAAGATGTATTTGGATTTGAAGGAAACATTCTGGTGGACCGGAATGAAGAAGGATATTGCAGCATATGTAGCAGTTTGTGACGTATGTCAGAGAGTAAAGGCAGAGCATCAGAAGCCAGCAGGATTGTTACAACCGTTGCCAATACCCGAATGGAAGTGGGATAAGATAGGCATGGATTTTATCACAGAATTACCCAGGACAAAATCAGGCTATGACTCAATATGGGTAGTAGTTGATCGTTTGACGAAGGTAGCACATTTTATTCCAGTTAAGACCACTTACACCAGTGCTAAGTTGGCAAAGATATACATGACTAGAATCATTTGTTTGCATGGAGTTCCGAGGAGTATTGTATCAGATAGAGGAACCCAATTTACCTCAAAGTTTTGGAATCAGTTGCATGAGACTTTGGGTACCAGACTAGAGTTCAGCACAACTTTTCATCCGCAGACAGATGGACAGACTGAGAGAGTCAATCAGATTTTGGAAGATATGCTGAGAGCTTGTGCACTAGATTATGGATCTAGTTGGGACGATAACTTGCCGTATGCGGAGTTTTCTTATAACAACAGTTACCAAACCAGTTTGAAGATGGCACCTTTCGAAGCTTTATACGGAAGGAGGTGCAGGACACCGTTGTCATGGGACGAAGTTGGAGACCGTCAATTCTTTGGACCAGATTTGATTAAGGAGTCTGAACGGAAAGTTAAGTTGATTCGCGATAGGCTCAAGGTAGCCCAGTCCAGGCAGAAGAGCTACGCAGATTCGAAACGCAAGGAGACAGTCTACGAAACCGGAGACAGAGTTTATCTCGAGTATCCCCACTTCGAGGAGTTAAGCGCTTTGGAGTTAAGGGAAAGTTAGCACCGCGTTTTGTTGGACCGTATAAGATCTTGCAACGTATGGGAGAAGTCGCTTATAAGTTGGAATTACCAGAGGGACTGTCAGGAGTTCATGATGTATTCCATGTTTCTCAGCTGAAGAAATGTCACGCCGAGATGGCGGAGGTACCGCTAAGAGATACCGTGCCACTCGAAGCAATTCAGTTGGAGGATGACTTAACATATGAGGAGAAGCCAGTCAAGATTCTTGATTATGCCAGCAGAGTTACCCGCCGCAAGGTTATCAAGTTTTGCAAAGTTCAGTGGAACCACCACTCAGAGGATGAAGCCACCTGGGAAAGAGAAGAAGATTTGCTCAAGGACCACCCTCACCTATTTTCTAGCCAACCCGAATCTCGAGGGCGAGATTCATCTTAAGGGGGGTAGGTTTGTAACATCCCAAATTTTCAATTTGGAATGTTATACATTAGATCATCATGCATGTCATATTTTCTTGCATTTTGCCCGATCCTAGAAATTTCACGCAACTCAAGGACCCTCGGAGAGAGTTGGAGATTTCGTTATTTTCATATTTGAGAGTTTTCTGAAATTTTGAAAAGAGGATCATTTGATTTATTTATTTCATCTTCAAAATTTTTCCCAATATCAAAAATAAGAGAGGGAATAATATGACTTTCCCAAAGTTAGGAAAAATTAAAATTTAATGAATAAATCAAAATTTGGTTTTGCTGGAGTTTTATTTGCATTTTATTTGGATAGGGAAAAATGCGCATTTTCGAAAATTGCATTCTAGGTACGGAGTAAAGTTCATTTTGTTCGACTCATTTTGAGGAGTCGGGGAAAATTTACTTTAGATTTTTCGGAGTTCGTTTAGATAGTTTTTCTTTTGTTTTCTACGCGCGAAAAAACAGTTAAAAAAAAGGAGCCTCCCGCCAGGCCAGCCGGGCCAAAGGCCCAGCCAGCCGGCCACCGCCCCAGCCTCCCTGCGCGCGTGCGCCAGGCGCAGGCCGCCACCTCGCCTCGCCTCTTAGCCGAGTCCGGTTGGACTCTAGGCTAGCCCCCTTTCCTTGTTTCGTTTTCCTTTTTCCTACTCTATTTCTTGTCCCGTACCCCAAGTAAACCCCCCCTCACCTATATAAATACCCCCACACCCCCCTCTCCTCACACCAAAACCCAAGCCCCTCTCTCCACCTCAAGCCGCGCACCACCCCGCGCCTCCCCAAGCCGCGCCCCACACCGCGCCCCTCACCCGCCCCGCGCCTAAGCCGCCGCCGCTGCCCTTAGCCGCCGCCGTTCGCCGGAACCTCGCCGAGGTAGCCGCGCCGCGTCTCTCCTATTCCCTCGGTTCGGTTTTTCTTATAAACCGTTCCGATTCTTTTCTTCTCTTCCGATCCGTTTTCTCTCCCGATTCTTTTCTTTTTCTTCCGAAACCCTAGATCGGTTTCCCGTTTCTTTTTCGGTTTCTTTTCCGAGAACCCTAGATTGGTTTTCGTTCTTCTTTCGGACCGTTCGTCTCAACGAACGTGAACATCGATTATTCCCCGATTAACGACGCCCGTTCGTTTAATTGTTCTTCTTTCTTTTCGTCGGATTTATTCCGTGATCGTGATCTCAGATCCGATCTTCGTTCTAGTCTTTCTTTTCGCTCGTTTATCGGAATCAGGTGATTCAAGCGCCTGGAGTTTCATTTCGAAACTGCCATTCCGTCTAATCAACTTAAACAAGTTTTTGCCCCGGTAAAATTTGACCTAGTTTCAACTTGCTAGAACCGAGTTGTTTTCTTCCGCCGTTTGTTTTCTGTTTCTTTGTTCGGTTCGTTCTTTCTTTGCAACCGGAGTTCTTAAGTTGAACATCCTGGTTCATTCTCTTGTTCGAGTTTTACCTGTGCATTAGATGAGTACTTATTGTGTGCTTGTTGTTTGTCTGTGATAGATCACCCGGATTGCGCCGCTTGTTACTTCGAAACCCTAGGTCTCGCGGATCATCAGCAAGGCAAGTAACACTTTGATCATACCTTTTCTACAACCCAGTTTTATTGCATTAGATAAATCCTCACACATTGCATGATTAGGATCTAACTAAATTGTGGGATGGGAAGTAGATGAGGTAGTACCTATCACCTGTATTATTATGAAACCTTTGGGAGTTACTTCTACGTTTGCTTATTATGCCATGCTATGCTAGTAGACGTGGATTGGGTGAGTGATATCCATGACAGATGTGAGTTGATAATTTTAATGGTTTATCTAAGGTGGCAACTTAAACACACATCTGGGTGGATTGAGGCACCTGATGTCTATCAGGACTTGCCTGTTTTATTTTGGACCGCCACCCAGGCTCAAAGGGATCATAAGATCTTTCATGCTAGAAACTTCCGTGTGCAGCCACATGCTACTATGGGCTCTGGCATAGTTGACTAAGTTGTGCGAACTCTTACGGGGTGGACTAGCAGATGTAGGGGTTGTAGGTGGTACGGTCTACCCCACATGTAAGGTGCTAGCGCTTCTGAAAGACTATGTCTCGGTCATCCGTTTCTCAAACACCATGTAGTGCGAGAAAACAAACGGAGGCGATCGAGTCATGTGGGGAAAAGTGCGCAAACCTCTGCAGAGTGTACAAACTAATCATGATTAGCCGTGTCCCCGGTTATGGACAACTTGAGTATCTAGTACTTGAATATCATGTGAATCTCAACATGTTACTTCTAATTAATGTTGTTGGGTTTTAATTATTTTAATTGGGATTGAGAATGCTGTCAACCATTCTCGATGTTTAACAACCACCATGATAGTTAAATAAATTTATTCCTTTGCAGTAGGGAAAAATTGGCTTTACGCAAAACTGTAACCATAGAGCTTTCCACCAGCCTTATATGCATATAGTATAGCTGTTTCATTCCATTACTCTCTATGTGTTACATTGCCAGCATATTCCATGTGCTGACCCGTTTTCGGGCTGCAACTTTCATGTTGCAGACTTTTCAGACAACGAGTAAGGTGCTTTTAGGCCGTGGCCCTATACTCAGTGATGCCATTGGAGTTGATGGACCCATTTATCTTCCGAGTCTTCCGCTGTTATCGTTATTAGATGGCCTTAAGCCATATTTATTGTAATAAGTTCTCTTTTGAGACAACGATGTAATAAGTGTGTGTTGCCACTCTGCTATAAATCCTTCGATGTACTGTGTGGTGTCAGCATTACTGATCCAGGGATGACACCGGAGCACAGAGCGCTTGATCCATTCGGGTCGGGTCGCTACAAGTTGTAAGTAAATAAAAGTGTGATGGTCATCATTATTAGAGCATTGTCCCGGTGAGGAAAGGATAATGGAGACTATGATTCCCCCACAAGTCGGGATGAGACTCCCGACAAAAAAAAGAGGCCATAAAAAGAAGAGAAAGACCCAAATAAAAAAATGAGAGAAAAAGAGAGAAGGGTGATACGTCTCCAACGTATCTATAATTTTTTATTGTTCCATGCTATATTATATTCTGTTTTGGACATTGTTGGGCTTTATTATACACTTTTATATTATTTTTGGGACTAACCTATTAACCGGAGGCCCAGCCCAGAATTGCTGTTTTTTTTGCCTATTTTAGGGTTTCGCAGAAAAAGAATATCAAACGGAGTCCAAACGGAATGAAACCTTCGGGAACGTGATTTTCGGAACGAACATGATCCAGAGGACTTGGACCCCATGTCAAGACATCAACCAGGAGGCCACGAGGTAGGGGGCGCGCCCTCCACCCTTGTGGGCCCCCTGTTGCTCCACCGACGTACTCCTTCCTCCTATATATACCTACGTACCCCCAAGCTACCAGATACGGAGCCAAAACCCTAATTCCACCGCCGTAACTTTCTGTATCCACGAGATCCCATCTTAGGGCCTGTTCCGGAGCTCCCCCGGAGGGGGCATCGATCATGGAGGGCTTCTACATTAACACCATAGCCCTTCCAATGAAGTGTGAGTAGTTTACCTCAGACCTACGGGTCCATAGTTATTAGCTAGATGGCTTCTTCTCTCTTTTTGGATCTCAATACAAAGTTCTCCCCCTCTCTTGTGGAGATCTATTCGATGTAATCTTCTTTTGCGGTGTGTTTGTTGAGACCGATGAATTGTGGGTTTATGATCAAGTTTATCTATGAACAATATTTGAATCTTCTCTGAATTCTTTTATGTGTGATTGGTTATCTTTGCAAGTCTCTTCGAATTATCAGTTTGGTTTGGCCTACTAGATTGATCTTTCTTGCAATGGGAGAAGTGCTTAGCTTTGGGTTCAATCTTGCGGTGTCCTTTCCCAGTGACAGTAGGGGCATCAAGGCATGTATTTGTATTGTTGCCATTGAGGATAACAAGATGGGGTTGTCATCATATTGCATGAGTTTATCCCTCTACATCATGTCATCTTGCTTAAAGCATTACTCTATTCTCTTGAACTTAATACTCTAGATGCATGCTGGATAGCGGTCGATGTGTGGAGTAATAGTAGTAGATGCAGGCAGGAGTCGGTCTACTTGTCTCGGACGTGATGCTTATATACATGATCATACCTAGATATTCTCATAATTATGCTCAATTCTGTCAATTGCTCAATAGTAATTTGTTTACCCGCTGTGAATACTTATGCTCTCGAGAGAAGCCACTAGTGAAACCTATGGCCCCGGGTCTATCTTCCATCATATTAATCTTCCAATACTTAGTTATGTTTATTGCCTTTTATTTTACTTTGCATCTTATCATAAAAATACCAAAAAAATTATCTTATCATATCTATCAGATCTCACTCTCGTAAGTGACCATGTAGGGATTGACAACCCCTTATCATCTTGGTTGCGAGGATTTATTTGTTTGTGTAGGTACGAGGGACTCGTGCGTGGCCTTCTATTGGATTGATACCTTGGTTCTCAAAAACTGAGGGAAATACTTACGCTACTCTGCTGCATCACCCTTTCCTCTTCAAGGGAAAACCAACGCAAGTTCTCAAGAGGTAGCAAAGGGGCAATGCTACTATCCTTTTTTCCACACTTGTGCTTCAAAGTAGCACCATGATCTTCATGATAGAGTCTTCTATGTTGTCACTTTCATATACTAGTGGGAATCTTTCATTATAGAACTTGGCTTGTATATTCCAATGATGGGCTTCCTCAAAGTGCCCTAGGTCTTCGTGAGCAAGCAAGTTGGATGCACACCCACTTAGTTTCTTTTTTGAGCTTTCATACAGTTATAGCTCTAGTGCATTCGTTGCATGGCAATCCCTACTCACTCACATTGATATCTATTGATGGGCATCTCCATAGCCCGTTGATACACCTAGTTGATGTGAGACTATCTTCTCCTTTTTGTCTTCTCCACAACTGCTACCTCTTGAGCACTGCGTTGGTTTTCCCTTGAAGAGGAAAGGGTGATGCAGTAAAGTGGCGTAAGTATTTCCCTCAGTTTTTGAGAACCAAGGTATCAATCCAATGGGAGACTACACGCAAGTCCCTCGTACCTACACAAACAAATAAGAACCTTGCAACCAACACGATAAAGGGGTTGTCAATCCCTTCACGGTCACTTACGAGAGTGAGATCTGATAGAGATAATAATAATAAGATAAATATTTTTGGTATTTTTATGATATAGATTGAAAGTAAAGATTGCAAAGTAAAATAGATTGGAAACTTATATGATAAAAGATAGACCCCGGGGCCATAGGTTTCACTAGTGGCTTCTCACAAGATAGCATAAGTATTACGGTGGGTGAACAAATTACTGTCGAGCAATTGATAGAAAAGTGCATAATTATGAGAATATCTAGGCATGATCATGTATATAGGCATCACGTCCGAGACAAGTAGACTGACTCCTGCCTGCATCTACTACTATTACTCCACACATCGACCGCTATCCAGTATGCATCTAGAGTATTAAGTTCAAGAGAACAGCGTAACGCTTTAAGCAAGATGACATGATGTAGAGGGATAAACTCATGCAATATGATGAAAATCCCATCTTGTTATCCTCGATGGCAACAATACAATACGTGCCTTGCTGCCCCTGCTGTCACTCGGAAAGGACACCGCACGATTGAACCCAAAGCTAAGCACTTCTCCCATTGCAAGAAAGATCAATCTAGTAGGCCAAACCAAACTGATAATTCGAAGAGACTTGCAAAGATAATTAAATCATACATAAAAGATTTTCAGAGAAGAATCAAATATTGTTCATAGATAATCTTGATCATAAACCCACAATTCATCTGATCTCGACAAACACACCGCAAAAAGAGTTACATCGAATAGATTGATACTTCTCCAATGTATCTATAATTTTTGATTGTTCCATGCTATTATATTATCTGTTTCGGATGTTAATGGGCTTATTTATACACTTTTATATTATTTTTGGGACTAACCTACTAACCCAAGGCCCAGTGCAAATTGTTGTTTTTTTGCCTATTTCAGTGTTTCGCACAAAAGGAATATCAAACGGAATGAAACCTTCGGGAGAGTTATTTTTGGAAAAAAACATGATCCAGAGGACTTGGAGTGGACGTCAAGAAATCAACGAGGAGGCTACTAGGCAGGGGGGGCGCGCCTACCCCCTGGGCGCACCCTCCACTCTCGTGGGCCCATCGTGGCTCCACCGACCTACTTCTTCCTCCTATACGTATCCATATACCCCGAAAACATCCAGGAGCACCACGAAACCCTATTTCCACTGCCGCAACCTTCTGTACCCAAGAGATCCCATCTTGGGGCCTTTTCTGGAGCTCCGTCGGAGGGGGAATCAATCACGGAGGGCTTCTACATCAACACCATAGCCTCTCCGATGATGTGTGAGTAGTTTACTTCAGACCTTTGGGTCCATAGTTATTAGCTAGATGGATTCTTCTCTCTTTTTGGATCTCAATACAAAGTTCTCCTCGATCTTATTGGAGATCTATTTGGTGTAACTCTTACCTGCATGCTACGGGACTTGCAATCTTCAACACAAGTATTTCTCAAATTCACAACTACTCAACTAGCACACTCTAATATTGCCATCTTTATATCTCAAAACAATTATCGAGTATCAAACTTCTCACAGTATTCAATGCACTTTCTAATAATGAATCTATGGATGTGAATTTTGTTGGTAGGAACAATTTTGGTAACAACGTGTATAGAGGAAACTTTAATTCTAGGCCTTTCCCTAGTAATTCCTCTAATAATTGTGGTAATTCCTACAACAAATCTTATGGAAATTTTAATAAGATTCCCTCTGATTTTGAGACTAGTGTTAAAGAATTTATGAATTTGCAAAAGAATTTCAATACTTTGCTTGAAGAAAAATTGCTTACGATTGATGAGTTGGCTAGGAACATGGATAGAATTTCTCTTGATGTTGATTCTTTGAAACTTAGATCTACTCCACCTAAGCATGATATCAATGAGTCTCTCGAAGCCATGAGAATTTTCATTGATGAGTGCAAAGAAAGAACCGCTAGGATCCGTGCTAAAAGGGATTGCTTTGTAAAAGCGTGTTCTTCTAGTTTCCATGATAATAATGATGAAGATCTAAAAGTGATTGATGTGTACCCTATTAAATATTTGTTTGCCAATATGAATTTTGATAAAGATGGGACTGGAGATGAGTGGAACAGCCTGGTTTTTGGCCCTTTTCTTTTTCTTTTTGAATTATTGGTTTTTGCTCTGTTTTTCTTTTTGGAGTGGTTCTGTGGCCTTGTCACCTGGGAAATCATCTTCATTTCCTCTCCCAAGTGGATCATCATCCTAAAAACTTTGCCAAGATCATGTCACCCCACTATTTGACCAAACCCTAATTTCTTTTTCTCAGGAATATTCCTTTTCCTATTAAAGGAATAACCCTGTCTGCCCTAGGTTGTGAAGCAACCTATATTTCTGTCCATCCAAGAATTCCCAAATAATTCTCATAATTCCTTTGGGTCATATGTTTCTCACATGTGCCCAAACTTTCCTGCCCTAGCCCAAGAATAATTCCCCAATAATTATTCTTCCTTTCTGTCCATAGTGGCACTTTGTGAAGGAAGTGTCATTATCTTATCTTGTTTGCTCCCAAACTTGTTGGGCATTCTTTTATGTCCAAATAATTGCCACATGCCAAAATTCAACTTTATTTGCCTAGCCAATCTTCCTCAGTGATTTTCAAAGTTTCTGTCGAACAGAAGCTACTGTGAAGGAAGTACTAGCTAAGGGAATCCCAATGAGTTGAAATTTTGCATGCATATTCTTGTGCTCATATCATCTCACTCTTACAAATTTTAGCTCCATCAAATCATCTACGTGAGCACGGGACCAAATCTTTGATTCTGGCAATATTTTCAGGTTGTGAAGCAAGTGCATTTTATATTGCTTCAAAAATTGTGATAAATTACCAGATTGTGCTTCTACCCTTATAACATCTCTCCACCAAATTTGGCAGTATTTCACTTAGCCAATATTTCTCCAAAATTATTCCAAGATTCTGGTCAGTGAAGATAGTGTGAAGGAAGTACCATTTTGGTGAATCCAATTGGTATAAATTTTTTACAGCTTCTTACTATGACCAAATAACTAAACCTTGCCAAATTCGAGCTCAAGTTAATGCTCCATGTGAGTGCATAATCCAAATCTTATTTCTGGACCAAAAATGCAGTTGTGAAGCTACTATATTCATTACTTGTCCAAATCTTCTCAAAGTTACCAGGATGAAAGTCCTTCTTACCCTAAACCTCGCAGACAACTCCATTGCTCCCAATCTCCTTCCTGTTGATCAACAGTTCACGCCCAAGTTTACCGCAGTAAACTTCAGAGGTTACTTACCATTTAACCAGAGAAATTTTCATCGATCTACCACGGCAGTTGAAACCTCCCCTGGAAGGACTTACCACTAGACAGCATGTTCAAGCCCATCTCCCCCGCTACATGCCAGTGCACGCGGTGACCGCTTAATGGCATCACAGTGCACGCGCTCTGTGTGCAGTGGTCGCGTCCAGTGGCCGTATGTGCTGCGGCACCTCCACATCTCGTCGCCTTCGCGCGCATGACTGTGTCCATTGTCTTCCTCTCATCGTCGTGGTTCCCCTGGACCCCTCTCCCCCTCCGTCCGCTTCCTCACTGACGCTCGCCGCCGAACGCCCATGGGAGCACAATGCGCCGACCGTCGTCTTCCTCCTCGTCTCTTCCTCCCTGCGCTTCCTTTGGCCTCCTCCTCCCCGTGAGCTCTCCCCTGTGCCTCCCTCATCGCCTGCCTCCGAGCTCATGCGCGTGGACACGCGTCCACGGCGCTAGACACGTATCCACGGCGACGCCAGCTCGGCCTCCTTGCCCCGCGCCTATTTAAGGCCTCCCTGACCCCGTCTCTCCTCACCACCAGTCTCGCCTCGCTCCTCTAGTCCTCCCTAGTGCCTTGCCCGAGCTCGAGCCTCTCTCCTCGACCCCCATCGCCGCCATGGCCGCCGCCTCTGCTCCACTCTGATTCCGGTGATCCCAAGCTCCTCCCTCACTTCCACCACCACCAGAGGCGTCCACATCCACACTAGATCCACTCCAGCACTCCCCGTCCTCCTCCGGCGGCCTCTCGCCAGGAGTTCTTCGACAGCTAAAGCCCCTGTCCGTCGGCGTCGAGCCCGTCGTCGTCTCGGGTCATCCCACCGCCGTGGATGGGATCTTTGGATGCGCCGTTGCACTCTGAATCCTTCCATAGCCCGAGCATCGCCGGAGATGCCCTGTAGCGCCGGCAATTGCCGTTGGGGCGGGCCTGTCCCCTCGGCCATGAGCTCCCCGAGCGGGAGGTTGAAGACAGTTAGGCCGGCAGCCCCCTCCCCGCGGACCCCACCTGTCAGCGCCTCAAGCCCGACCCCGCCACCGCCACGCTGGATAAGTGGAGACGTACTCCAGGGAGTATGCCTTCACTTATCGAAAGCGCATTCTGCTTCTTCTTCAGGCCATAATACGCTTTCCGTTCTGGAAAACATATTGTCAAAAAAAGCGCGTTCTATTTTTCCTACTGAGGGCCTGTTTGTGATGATTTTATTACGGATAGGCCCCTGACAAAAAAAAACCCTTATATCTTTTTACTCCCAACTCCAAATGTGGTGATTCCAAAGCCCACTTCTTCGTTTCGTCAATCCCGTTCTGTTGGTATCATTTTCACCATGTGTTAACATTCTGAAAATGACCATTTTTCCCTTGCGCTTAATCAGCACCCTTGGGAGAGAAACGTTTTCCGGTGATTCTTTCTGCGAGCTTCTCGCGCTTCTTCCCGGTGATTTCTTCCACCACAGGCAAGCCACAACCACCATTTGCATGATAGCAATGCAGTAGCATTGGTTTTCAACTTGAATCTTTAATCACTGTATGCTTGCTTTGCTACTGCTATCGTTATTTCAGTTATGTTCATGGATCGGTGGTTACCGTCTTGCTGTGTTTTCTTACACTCGGTTATCATGTTCTACTTGCTAGTATTACTTCCATATTGTTCATGCTTGATAGCACTACATGTTGGGTTGGTCATGTTCTTCGGTGCATGGCTGATGTTGGTTACCGAGTACCGTTAATATGTACTGTTCCTTGTTGTCAGTTAGTTAAGTGTTTAGTCGGTTATGTGATTGATGTGTTCTTGCATGGTACTTATTGTTGATGATAATGGTCAGGTTATGCTATGAGTAGTGTTGTACTTGTAATATTCATGCTCATCATTATGCCATGCTTAGTTGGATATGATTCATTGTTGATATGGTGGATAGTTATGTTGTACCCTCATGCTTATGTTAATATCATGCTCGTGCATTGTCATTTCATTATCATGACTCAGCATATTTGCATTCAAGTCTATCCGGATTAAATTAAACTAAACAACCATTGGCTGAGTCATGGTGCCACCATATCGAGCTGACCAGTGCAACCATGCTTACCTTTATGGGAAGGTCCTAACTGGGTCCACTGTCGTGCCTCTCGCCGGTGCCTCCCACACGGGAAGGTTATGGGCGCGCGCTGCCTTGATCAGGTAGGCGGACATAAGCCTTGTGTGCCCGTAGTTGTTGTTGCCGGGTTGTCCCCGTTTGGGACCGTTTTTGCCATGATGGTGGCCGTTTTGCCACGACAGTGGCTGTTGGTGCCTTTGGTAGGCACAGGGCCACCCAGGACTTAGCCCAGTGGGGAGTGAGTTGGAGTGGCCGGAAGAGTGTCATGGCAATATGACGGTTTTGTCAGAATGCCGTTGGTCCACCCGAATGGGAGTGCGAGGCCATGGGTTCTGTGGTGTGGGTACAGTGTGCTAACCTCTGCAGAGTGTATACTAAATCTATCGATAGGCATGCCCGCGGATAAGGGCCCAATTCGTGCCGGTCACACTATGGGTCAACAGTAATAATAATAATGTGCTTAATAACAACCCTGGTTCAATGATGAGATAAGTTGGTTATGTGATCTGTGAATGGTCACCGTTCGATTACGAGGTAACCCGCTGAGCCTAGAGTGGTTTCGTTTGTGATCCGTGAATGATCACCGTGGTATCGAGGATACCGAATTGTTGGATATTCATGATGTGGTGCGAGAATCGTGGGTAAAGATCGAGCTCCTTGTGGTCATTTAATGATTACTACGGTATTTTTTATACCAAGCTTGATTTGATCCTGAGATGATCGTGTGATGTCCGAGGTTGGTAAGTGAGGCATGTGTTGGTTACGAGGTAACCCTAACAGAGTAAGTTGGTGCATGCTAACGTCATCATGTTGCATGATAGTGCCATCATGTTTATATGTTCATGCCATGCTCATATTGCTCTAGCTGTATCATGTTCATGTTGTTCATGCCATGCTATCCTGATGATCTCATGATAATTCCTGCTTAACCTGTAATTGCCATGTTGTTGTTTGTCTTGAATGCTTTCAGTTATTATGAGCTTGCAAGTATACATTCAATGTACTGACCTGGCGTGTCATGCCAGTTTGCAAGTCATGCCGGATTTGATTGCTTGCAATCGTCGTGGTTTACGTTCATGCGAGCTAGGATAAGCGTTCCAGCCAGAGTCCCTACAGAGTGGAGTTCACCACCATCGTCGTTGTTCCGCTGCTAGAAGTTTTTTCGCTGCTTCGAGTTGTTCTGCTGCTTGCATAGAGCAACTGAGGATGGCGTAGTGTCGCCATGCCGATGTTATTCATTGTAATATTGGAGACCCTGTATTCATATTCGTGTAATAATAGAAAGCTGGTTTGTTCTATGCGAAGCACTGCCGTATTCTAGAAGACTTCTCCTTGATCTCTGGACTGGAATATGGGCGTTCCGGTTTCTCTGAGCCGGGGTGCCACAGTGCTTGGTATCAGAGCAGGTCTGGCTGTAGGACGCCCTAGTCAGCATGAGCGGTAGAAACCGGTAGAAATCGGTAGTTTAAAGTCCGACTTGTTTATTGTTTTTGGTTGCTGCATTTGTTTGTTGCATAGCATGCATATAGCCTTAGTATTTGTTGCTAACGGTTTATCGGGTGAGTGTAGCTGGCATCGGTTCGGATCCACTACAGCTTAGCCTTTGCATTTCTCCAGTTTTCTTTTCTTGCTCATTCCTCGGTGTTTGGTGTCATTCCTGTCCCAGCAGAGTGATGCCAAGTAATCCCGACACCGTTTGGCAAACTGGTGCTCAAGTATCTCGCCGATGTCTTTCTTTCAGCCCCGCCTATCATTTCGGTGATAGACATGCTTCTATCTCGGATCATTCTTTTTATCTTGTCGTGTTGGCAACCCTTAATGATCTCAGTCATCATAAAAAAGGGCCATGTCAGCAGCCTCAGTTTTCCCCCGCTATCCTATTCCTTGGACGAGTACGGATCCTTTTTTCGTCTGCTTGATAATAATGTGGTTGTGACCTTCGTGTCCCACTACAGGTTTATCAAGTGCGTCCTCGCCTCCGAGCTAGTCCAGGTTGCTGCCTGACTAAGCTAGCACTTGATGTAGCACTGTTTACACTAATTCTTCCACGCATTTATTCGTTCTCGTGCACACCGTCACAACATGCTAGATCGTAGAACCGGAGATCCTGCGAGATTTGTGTGCTTATGTAGGCATGCATATGTTGTGTTGAAGGAAATATGCCCTAGAGGCAATAATAAAGTTATTATTTATTACCTTATTTCATGATAAATGTTTATTATTCATGCTAGAATTGTATTAATCGGAAACATAATACATGTGTGAATACATAGACAAACATACTGTCACTAGTATGCCTCTACTTGACTAGCTCATTGATCAAAGATGGTTAAGTTTCCAAACCATAGACATGAGTTGTTATTTGATCAATGGGATCACATCATTAGGAGAATGATGTGATTGACTTGACCCATTCTGTTAGCTTAGCACTTGATCATTTTGTTTACTACTATTGCTTTCTTCATGACTTATACATGTTCTTATGACTATGAGATTATGCAACTCCCGAATACCGGAGGAACACTTTGTGTGCTACCAAACATCACAACGTAACTGGGTGATTATAAAGGTGCTCTATAGGTGTCTCCGATGGTACTTGTTGAGTTGGCATAGATCAAGATTAGGATTTGTCACTCTGATTGTTGGAGAGGTATCTCTGGGCCCTCTCGGTAATGCACATCACTATAAGCCTTGCAAGCAATGAAACTAATGAGTTAGTTGCGGGATAGTGCATTACAAAACGAGTAAAGAGACTTGCCGGTAACGAGATTGAACCAGGTATTGGGATACCGACGATCGAACCTCGGGCAAGTAACATACCGATGACAAAGAGAACAACGTATAGTGTTATGCGGTTTGACTGATAAAGATCTTCGTAGAATATGTAGGAACCAATATGAGCATCGAGGTTCCGCTATTGGTTATTGACCAGAGACATGTATCGGTCATGTTTACATAGTTCTCGAACCCGTAGGGTCCGCACGCTTAAAGTTCTGTGACGATTGGTTTTATGAGTTTATATGTTTTGATGTACCAAAGGTAGTATGGAGCCCCGAATATGATCACGGACATGACGAGGAGTCTCGAAATGGTCGAGACATGAAGATTGATATATTGGAAGCCTACATTTGGACATCGGAAGTGTTTAGGGTAAAATCGAGATTTTACGGGAGTACCGGAGGGGTTACCGGAACCCCCCAGGGGCTAATGGGCCTTGTTGGGCCATAAGGGAAAGAGAGAGGGGCCTTCCTAGGGTAGGCAGTGTGCCCCCTCCCCTCTGGTCCGAATTGGACTTGGAGAAGGGGGGCGGCGCCCCCTTTCCTTCTCTTTCTCTCCCTTCCTTGCCCCCTCCTAGTAGGAGTAGGAAAGAGGGGAATCCTACTCCTACTAGGAGGAGGATTCCTCCTCCTGGCGCACCAACAAGGGCCGGCCGGCCTCCCCCTTGCTCCTTTATATACAGGGGCAGGGGGCACCTCTAGACACACAACTTGATCACAAAGATCTCTCCCAGCCATGTGTGGTGCCCCCTCCACCATAATCCACCTCGGTCATACTGTAGCGGTGCTTAGGCGAAGCCCTGCCATGGTAGCTTCATCAACATCATCACCACGCCGTCGTGCTGACAAAACTCTTCCCCAAGCTCTATTGCACCGTGAGTTCGCGGGACGTCACCGAGCTGAACGTGTGCTGAACGCGGAGGTGCTGTATGTTCGGTACTGAGGATCGGTCGATCGTGAAGACGTACGACTACATCAACCGCGTTGTCATAACGCTTCCGCTTAACGGTCTATGAGGGTACGTGGACAACACTCTCCCCTCTTGTTGCTATGCATCACCATGATCCTGCGTGTGCGTAGGATTTTTTTTGAAATTACTACGTTCCCCAACAGTGGCATCCAAGCCTGGTTTTATGCGTAGATGTTATATGCACGAGTAGAACACAAGTGAGTTGTGGACGATACAAGTCATACTGCTTACCAGCATGTCATACTTTGGTTCAGCGGTATTGTTGGATGAAGCGGCCCGGACCGACATTACGCGTACGCTTACGCGAGACTGGTTCTACCCACGTGCTTTGCACATAGGTGGCTGGCGGGTGTCAGTTTCTCCAACTTTAGTTGAACCGAGTGTGGCTACGCCCGGTCCTTGAGAAGGTTAAAATAGTATTAACTTGACGAACTATCATTGTGGTTTTGATGCGTAGGTAAGAACGGTTCTTGCTCAGCCCGTAGCAACCACGTAAAACTTGCAACAACAAAGTAGAGGACGTCTAACTTGTTTTTGCGGGGCATGTTGTGATGTGATATGGTCAAGACATGATTCTATATTTATTGTATGAGATGATCATGTTTTGTAACGGAGTTATCGGCAACTGGAAGGAGCCATATGGTTGTTGCTTTATTGTATGCAATGCAATCGCCCTGTAATTGCTTTACTTTATCACTAAGGGTAGCGATAGTCATAGAAGCAATAGTTGGCGAGACGACAACGATGCAACAATGGAGATCAAGGTGTCGCGCTGATGACGATGGTGATCATGACGGTGCTTCGGAGATGGAGATCACAAGCACAAGATGATGATGTCCATATCATATCACTTATATTGATTGCATGTGATGTTTATCTTTTATGCATCTTATTTTGCTTTGATTGACGGTAGCATTATAAGATGATCTCTCACTAAATTTCAAGATCAAAGTGTTCTCCTTGAGTATGCACCGTTGCCAAAGTTCGTCGTGCCGAGACACCACGTGATGATCGGGTGTGATAAGCTCTACGTTCATCTACAACGGGTGCAAGCCAGTTTTGCACACGCGGAATACTCGGGTTAAACTTGACGAGCCTAGCATATGCAGATATGGCCGTGGAACACTGAGACTGAAAGGTCGAGCATGAATCATATAGTAGATATGATCAACATAGTGATGTTCACCATTGAAAACTACACCATCTCACGTGATGACCGGATATGGTTTAGTTGATATGGATCACACGAACACTTAGATGATTAGAGGGATGTCTATCTAAGTGGGAGTTCTTAAGTAATATGATTAACTGAACTTAAATTTATAATGAACTTAGTACCTAATAGTATTTTGCTTATCTATGTTTGTGTAGATAGATGGCCCGTGATGTTGTTCCGTTGAATTTTAATGTGTTCCTTGAGAAAGCAAAGTTGAAAGATGATGGTAGCAATTACACGGACTGGGTCCGTAACTTGAGGATTATCCTCATTGCTGCACAAAAGAATTACGTCCTAGAAGCACCGCTGGGTGATAGGCTGATGACCCGCAAGTATAGGGGATCTATCCTAGTCCTTTCGATAAGTAAGAGTGTCGAACCCAACGAGGAGCAGAAGGAAATGATAAGCGGTTTTCAGCAAGGTATTCTCTGCAAGCACTGAAATTATAGGTAACAGATAGTTTTGTGATAAGATAATTGGTAACGAGCAACAAGTAACAAAAGTAAATAAAGTGCAGCAAGGTGGCCCAATCCTTTTTGTAGCAAAGGACAATCCTGGACAAACTCTTATATAGAGAAAAGCGCTCCCGAGGACACATGGGAATTATCGTCAAGCTAGGTTTCATCACGATCATATAATTCGCGTTTGGTACTTTGATAATTTGGTATGTGGGTGGACCGGTGCTTGGGTACTACCCTTACTTGGACAAGTATCCCACTTATGATTAACCTCTATTGCAAGCATCCGCAACCAAAACAAAAGTATTAAGGTAAACCTAACCATAGCATGAAACATGTGGATCCAAATCAGCCCCTTACGAAGCAATGCATAAACTAGGGTTTAAGCTTCTGTCACTCTAGCAACCCATCATCTACTTATTACTTCCCAATGCCTTCCTCTAGGCCCAAATAATGGTGAAGTGCCATGTAGTCGACGTTCACATAACACCACTAGAGGAGAGACAACATACATCTCATCAAAATATCGAATGAATACCAAATTCACATGACTACTAATAGCAAGACTTCTCCCATGTCCTCAGTAACAAACGTAACTACTCACAAAGCATATTCATGTTCATAATCAGAGGGGTATTAATATGCATATAGGATCTGAACATATGATCTTCCACCAAACAAACCAACTAGCATTAACTACAAGGAGTAATCAACACTACTAGCAACCCACAGGTACCAATCCCAGACTTGGAGACAAGAATTGGATACAAGATATGAACTAGGGTTTGAGAGGAGATGGTGCTGGTGAAGATGTTGATGGAGATTGACCCCCTCCTGATGAGAGGATCATTGGTGATGACGATGGCGATGATTTCCCCCTCCCGGAGGGAAGTTTCCCCAGCAGAACAGCTCCGCCGTAGCCATAGATTGGTTTTGCCAAGGTTCTGCCTCGTGGCGGTGGAGTCTCGTCCTGAAAGCTGGCTTATGATTTTTTCCTCATCGAAAGACTCCATATAGAAGAAGATGGACATTGGAGGGCCACCAGGGGGCCCACGAGGTAGGGGCGCGCCCAGGGGGGTGGGGCGCGCCCCCACCCTCATGGGCAGGGTGTGGCCCCCCTCCGGAACTTCTTGCGCTCAATATTTTTTATATATTCTATAAATTACTTCCGTGAAGTTTCAGGACTTTTGGAGCTGTGCAGAATAGGTCTCTAATATTTGCTCCTTTTCCAGCCCAGAATCCCAGCTACCGGCATTCTCCCTCTTTATGCAAACCTTGTAAAATAAGAGAGAATAGGCATAATTATTGTGACATAATGTGTAATAACAGCCCATAATGCAATACATATCGATATAAAAGCATGATGCAAAATGGACGTATCAACTCCCCTAAGCTTAGACCTCGCTTGTCCTCAAGCGAAAGCCGAAATCGAAAAATATGTCCACATGTTTAGAGATAGAGGTGTCGATAAAAATGAAATAAGGACATGAGGGCATCATGATCATTCTTAAAACAACAACTTATATAATTCTTGTCATATGATCTCTTATGCTAGAGTAACAATTCAATCACAATTTCAAGTATGAATCATAAACTTCATTGAAAACTAACAAACTATAATCTCAGTCATTGGGGCAATTGCAATTTATCATAACATAGGAAAGAGTCAATATAACAGCTTTTCAGCAAGTCCACATACTCAACTATCATATAGTCTTTCACAATTGCTGACACTCACGCAATACTTATGGGTATGGAGTTTTAATCGGACACAGAGAAAGATAGGGGCTTATAATTTTGCCTCCCCACATTTTACCTCAAGGGTAATGTCAACAATAATGGTTCATGAAAACTCACATCCAATTAGCCATATATACCAGGATCTTTCCAACATATTGTGCTTTCCAAAAGATAAAATGTAAAAAGGAAGGGTGAAAATCACCATGACTCTTATGTAAGGTAGGAGATAAAGGTAAAAGATAGGCCTTTCGCAGAGCGAAGCAGAGGTTGTCATGCGCTTTTATTGTTGAATGCACAAAATCTTAATGCGAAAGAACGTCACTTTATATTGCCACTTGTGATATGGACCTTTATTATGCAGACCGTCGCTTTTATTTCTTCCATATCACACGATCGTATAAAGCTTATTTTCTCCCACACTAATAAGTCATACATATTTAGAGAGCAATTTTGTATTGCTTGCACCGATGACAACTTACTTGGAGGATCTTCCTCAATCCATAGGTAGGTATGGTGGACTCTCATGGCAAAACTGGTTTAAGGGTGTTTGGAAGCACAAGTAGTATCTCTACTTAGTGTAGAGAATTTGGCTAGCATGAGGGGGAAAGGCAAGCTCAATCATGTTGGATGATCCAAGACAATATAATTTATCTCAGATGCAAGAAAACATAACCCATTACATTGTCTTCCTTGTCCAACGTCAACTCTTTTAGCATGTCATATTTTAATGAGTGCTCACAATTATAAAAGATGTCCAAGATAGTGTATTTATATGTGAAGACCTCTCTTTCTTTATTACTTCCTATTAATTGCAACGATGACCAAAACTATGTTTGTCAACTCTCAACAACTTTTATTCATCATACCTTTTATATGTGAGCTCATTACTCTCCATAAGATCCATATGATCTCTTTTATTTCCTTTTTATTATTTCTCTTTTCTTTAATTCCCTCAAGATCATGGCAAGATAATCAAGCCCTGGACTCGACACTAATCTTTATTATATATAGCTCACAGACTCGATTACATAGAAGGATCATAAAGCAAAACTCACAACTAGATCATACTAAAACTTTATTCTACTATATCAAGATATTATCAAAAGGATCGAACTAAGAACAACGGTAAAGATAAAAGTGATGGTGATATGATACTGGGGCACCTCCCCCAAGCTTGGCAGTTGCCAAGGGGAGTGCCGATACCAAATACTCAGTTCTTCTTTGTTGGTGGAGAGGGTGGAGTTCTTGATGATGTAGGATTGTCGTCCTTCTTCCAAGGCATAGGCTCGCCATCATAGAAGGATGACCGAGTCTCCTGGATCCTCAAATCTGTAGCCAAACTCATCCTTTTGAATCTATATTCATACTCACAGTTTTGGTTTTGCAGGTCATAGATTTGGGCTTGGAGGTGCTCGATCTTCTCATGAAGCTTGAAGATGGTCTCCCCAATGTTCTTGGCATCCAGCTTGTGGTTGTTGGTGAACTTCGCGATCATCATATCGTTGGTGTCGAGTCCGCGTTCCACCATCTCCTGGCACATGAAAACTTGTTGCTCCATTGCCTCGAGCCTTGTCTCCATGCTTCCGGTCCTCCTTGATCCCTCAGCACCACGGATGTGCAGCACCCCCTCACGCATCTCAATGGTTTGAGGGAGTTGGAGCACTTCCACGAGGTAGGGGTTGATGACCTTCTCGAAAAACTTGTCCTTGGGGGCACTTGAAGACGTCATGACAACCTAGATCTGTCAAAAAATAGCTCGAAACAAGGACGAGAGATATTTGCGTGATACGGGAGTCAAAACTTTCGGGAGATTATATAATGAATTTTACCGACCAAAATACGTACCGTGCAAGAAAACGGAGTCCGGAGAGCACACGAGGTGCCTACGAGGTAGGGGGGCGCCCAGGGGGGTAGGGCGCGCCCTCCACCCTCGTGGAGCCCTCGTGTCCTTCCCGGACTGCTTCTTATTTTTCTATTTTTCTAAATATTCCAAAACGAAAGAAAATTGCCATTAGAACTGTTTTGGAGTCGGTTTACTTACCGTACCACATACCTATTCCTTTTCGGAGTCTGAAACGTTCCGAAAAGTGTCCCTTATGTATTCCTCCGGGGTTACGGTTTCAATAACATTGGTTTCAACATTTATAGGATTACCTGAGATATAATGTTTGATTCTTTGACCGTTCACCACCTTCGGATTTGTGCCTTCGAAGTTGTTGATTTTTATGGCACCGGAACGATAGACCTCCTCGATAACGTAAGGACCTTCCCATTTAGAGAGAAGTTTTCCTGCAAAAAATCTTAAACGAGAGTTGTATAGCAATACATAATCACCTACATTAAACTCACGCTTTTGTATTCTTTTGTCATGCCATCTTTTAACTTTTTCTTTAAATAATTTGGCATTCTCATAGGCTTGGGTTCTCCATTCATCAAGTGAGCTAATGTCAAATAACCTCTTCTCACCGGCAAGTTTGAAATCATAATTGAGCTCTTTAATAGCCCAATAAGCCTTATGTTCTAGTTCGAGAGGTAAGTGACATGCTTTTCCATAAACCATTTTATACGGAGACATACCCATAGGGTTTTTATATGCAGTTCTATAGGCCCATAATGCATCATCAAGTTTATTGGACCAATTCTTTCTAGATCTATTAAAAGTCTTTTGCAAAATTAATTTAAGTTCTCTATTGCTCAATTCTACTTGACCACTAGACTGTGGGTGATAAGGAGATGCAATTCTATGATTAACATCATATTTAGCAAGCATTTTACGGAAAGCACCATGAATAAAATGTGAACCACCATCAGTCATTAAATATCTAGGGACTCCAAACCTCGGAAAAATAACTTCTTTAAGCATCTTAATAGAGGTGTTATGATCAGCACTACTAGTTGGAATAGCTTCTACCCACTTAGTAACGTAATCAACAGCAACTAAAATATGTGTATATCCATTAGAGGCAGGAAAAGGTCCCATATAATCAAAGCCCCAAACTTCAAATGGTTCAATAACAAGTGAATAATTCATAGGCATTTCTTGACGTCTACTAATATTACCAATTCTTTGACATTCATCACAAGATACAACAAACTTACGGGCATCCTTGAAGAGAGTAGGCCAATAAAAACCGGATTGCAATACCTTATGTGCAGTTCTATCTCCAGCGTGGTGTCCTCCATAAGCTTCGGAGTGACACTTGCGTAGGATCTGTTCCTGTTCATGCTCAGGTACACAACGTCTAATAACACCATCTACTCCTTCTTTATAAAGATGTGGGTCATCCCAAAGTAATGTCTCAAATCATAGAAAAACTTTTTCTTTTGCTGGTATGTGAAACTAGGTGGTATAAATTTAGCAACAATGTAATTAGCATAATCAGCATACCATGGAGCAGTATGAGAAGCATTTATGACATTTAATTGTTCATCAGGAAAGCTATCATCAATAGGTAGTGGGTCATCAAGAACATTTTCTAACCTAGACAAGTTGTCTGCAACGGGGTTCTCAGCTCCCTTTCTATCAATAATATGCAAATCAAATTCTTGTAGCAAGAGAACCCATCTAATAAGTCTAGGTTTAGCATCTTTCTTTTCCATAAGATATTTAATAGCAGCATGATCCATGTGAATAGTTACTTTAGAATCAACAATATAAGGTCTGAACTTATCACAAGCAAATACAACTGCTAAGAATTCTTTTTCAGTAGTAGCATAATTTCTCTGAGCATTGTCTAGAGTTTTACTAGCATATTGAATAACATTTAATTTCTTATCAACTCTTTGCCCTAGAACAGCACCTACAACATAATCACTAGCATCACACATAATTTCAAAGGGTAAATTCCAATCAGGTGGCTGAACAATAGGTGCAGAGATCAATGCTTTCTTAAGTATTTCAAATGCTTCTACGCAATCATCATCAAAAACAAATGGTATATCTTTTTTGTAATAAATTAGTCAGAGGCCGAGAAATTTTTGAGAAGTCCTTAATGAACCTCCTATAAAAACCGGCGTGACCAAGGAAATTTCTTATACCTTTGATGTCCTTGGGACATGGCATCTTTTCAATAGCATCAACCTTAGCTTTATCAACTTCAATACCTCTTTCAGAAACTTTATGCCCCAAAACAATACCTTCATTAACCATAAAGTGGCACTTCTCCCAATTCAATACAAGGTTAGTTTCTTCACATCTCTGCAAAACTCGATCAAGGTTGCTTAAGAAATCATCAAAAGATGATCCATAGACGGAGAAATCGTCCATGAAAACCTCACAAATCTTTTCACAAAAGTCAGAGAATATAGCCATCATGCATCTTTGGAAGGTAGCAGGTGCATTACATAAACCAAAAGGCATACGTCTATAAGCAAAAGTACCGAACGGGCAAGTAAAAGTGGTCTTAGATTGATCATCAGCTGACACAGGTATTTGAGAGAAACCAGAATAACCATCTAGAAAGCAAAAATGTGTATGTTTGGATAATCTTTCTAGCATTTGATCAATAAAAGCTAAGGGGTAATGATCTTTTTTAGTAGCCTTATTTAATTTGCGGAAATCAATTACCATCCTATAACCTGTAATAATTCTTTGCGGAATCAATTCATCTTTATCATTAGGAACGACAGTAATACCTCCCTTTTTAGGGACACAATGGACATGACTTACCCACTGACTATCAGCAACGGGATAAATTATACCTGCCTCAAGGAGCTTTAGTATTTCCTTTCTTACCACTTCTTTCATCTTAGGATTCAGCCGTCGTTGGTGATCACGAACTGGTTTGGCATCTTTCTCCAAATTTATTTTGTGTTGACATAGTGTGGGACTAATGCCCTTAAGATCATCGAGAGTATATCCAATAGCAGCACAGTGCTTCTTCAGAGTTTTCAATAATCTCTCTTCTTCATGCTCTGAAAGGTTAGCACTAATAATAACAGGATATATCTTTTCTCATCAAGATAAGCATATTTAAGAGTATCAGGTAACGGTTTGAGCTCAAACACGGGATCACCCTTGGGTGGAGGAGGATCCCCTAGGATTTCAACAGGCAAATTGTGTTTCAGGATGGGTTCCTGTTTAAAGAATACTTCATCTATTTCCCTTCTTTCATTCATAAACATATCATTTTCATGGTCTAGCAAATACTGTTCTAAAGGATCACTAGGAGGCACGGCAATAGAATCAAGACCAATAATTTCATCTTTACTAGGCAATTCCTCTTCATGGTGTTGTCTACGAAATTTAGAGAAATTAAACTCATGAGACATATCACCTAAACCAATAGTAACAACATCTTTTTCGCAATCTATCTTAGCATTAACTGTGTTCAAGAAGGGTCTACCAAATATTATGGGACAAAAGCTATCTTGTGGGGAACCAAGAACAAGAAAATCAGCAGGATATTTAGTTTTCCCACACAAGACTTCAACATCTCTAACAATCCCAATTGGTGAAATAGTATCTCTATTGGCAAGTTTAATTGTAACATCAATAGCTTCTATCTCAAAAGGTGCAATATCATGCATTTTTTTTTGTATAAGTCAAGAGGTATAACACTGACACTAGCACCCATATCACATAAGCCATGATAACAATGATCTCCTATTTTAACAGAAATAACAGGCATGCCTACCACGGGTCTATGTTTATCTTTACCACAAGGTTTAGCAATTCTAGCAGTCTCATCACAGAAATGAATAACATGCCCATCAATATTATCAGACAAGAGATCTTTAACAATAGCAATATTAGGTTCAACTTTAATTTGCTAAGGAGGTGTATAGGTTCTAATATTGCTTTTACGAACCACAATTGAAGCTTTAGCATGATCTTTTATCCTAACAGGAAAAGGTGGTTTCTCAACATAAGCAGTAGGAACAATAGGATCATTATAAGTGACAGTCTTTTCTTCAACTTTAATAGGTGCAGCTACTTTTACTTCTATGGGAGAATGATATTTAAACCACTTCTCCCTAGGGAGATCAACATGAGTAGCAAAATATTCATAGAAAGAAGCTACTATTTCAGAGTCAAGTCCATATTTAGTGCTAAATTTACGGAAAACATCGGTATCCATAAAAGATTTAACACAATCAAACTTAGGTGTCATACCTGACTCCTTACCTTCGTCGAGGTCCCAATCTTCAGAGTTGCGTTTAATTCTTTCCAATAAATCCCATTTGAATTCAATAGTCTTCATCATAAAAGAGCCAGCACAAGAAGTATCGAGCATGGTGCGATTGTTATCAGAAAGCCGAGCATATAAATTTTGAATAATTATTTCTCTTGGAAGCTCATGATTGGGGCATGAATATAACATTGATTTAAGCCTCCCCCAAGCTTGAGCAATGCTTTCTCCTTCGCGAGGCCAAAAATTATATATATAATTGCGATCACGATGAACAAGATGCATAGGATAAAACTTCTGATGAAATTCCAATTTCAATCATTTGTAGTTCCATGATCCCATATCATCACATAGCCTATACCATGTCAATGCATCTCCCTTCAAAGATAAAGAGAAGACCTTCTTCTTAATAACATCATCGGGCACACCTGCAAGCTTAAATAATCCACAAACTTCATCCGCATATATTAGGTGCTCATCAGGATGCATTGTTCCGTCTCCTGCAAAAGGATTAGCTAGCAGTTTTTCTATCATACCCGAAGGAACCTCAAAGTAGACATTTTCATTTTCAGTAGGTTCAGTAGGTTGAGGAGAAACTCTTTGCTCTTCTGGTCGGGATGAAGATACCCCGAACAAGCCCCTCAGAGGATTACTTTCCATAGTAACAAGTGACAGTAAATTTCAGCACACTATATAAATTTTTCCTTACCAAATTCCACCTACCAAAGGCGCTTCACTCCGCGGCAACGACGCTAGAAAAGAGTCTTGATGACCCACAAGTATAGGGGATCTATCGTAGTCCTTTCGATAAGTAAGAGTGTCGAACCCAACGAGGAGCAGAAGGAAATGATAAGCGGTTTTCAGCAAGGTATTCTCTGCAAGCACTGAAATTATAGGTAACAGATAGTTTTGTGATAAGATAATTGGTAACGAGCAACAAGTAACAAAAGTAAATAAAGTGCAGCAAGGTGGCCCAATCCTTTTTGTATCAAAGGACAATCCTGGACAAACTCTTATATAGAGAAAAGCGCTCCCGAGGACACATGGGAATTATCGTCAAGCTAGGTTTCATCATGATCATATGATTCGTGTTTGGTACTTTGATAATTTGGTATGTGGGTGGACCGGTGCTTGGGTACTGCCCTTACTTGGACAAGTATCCCACTTATGATTAACCTCTATTGCAAGCATCCGCAACTACAACAAAGGTATTAAGGTAAACCTAACCATAGCATGAAACATGTGGATCCAAATCAGCCCCTTACGAAGCAACGCATAAACTAGGGTTTAAGCTTCTGTCACTCTAGCAACCCATCATCTACTTATTACTTCCCAATGCCTTCCTCTAGGCCAAAATAATGGTGAAGTGTCATGTAGTCGACGTTCACATAACACCACTAGAGGAGAGACAACATACATCTCATCAAAATATCGAACGAATACCAAATTCACATGACTACTAATAGCAAGACTTCTCCCATGTCCTCTACTCACAAAGCATATTCATGTTCATAATCAGAGGGGTATTAATATGCATATAGGATCTGAACATATGATCTTCCACCAAATAAACCAACTAGCATTAACTACAAGGAGTAATCAACACTACTAGCAACCCACAGGTACCAATCCTAGACTTGGAGACAAGAATTGGATACAAGAGATGAACTAGGGTTTGAGAGGAGATGGTGCTGGTGAAGATGTTGATGGAGATTGACCCCCTCCCGATGAGAGGATCGTTGGTGATGATGATGGCGATGATTTCCCCCTCCCGGAGGGAAGTTTCCCCGGCAGAACAGCTCCGCCAGAGCCCTAGATTGGTTCCGCCTCGTGGCGGCGGAGTCTTGTCCGGAAAGCTGGCTTATGATTTTTCCTCATCAAAAGACTCCATATAGCAGAAGATGGACATTGGAGGGCCACCAAGGGGCCCACGAGGTATGGGGGCGCGCCCAGGGGGTAGGGCGCGCCCCCACCCTCGTGGGCAGGGTGTGGCCCCCCTCCAGAACTTCTTGCGCTCAATATTTTTTATATATTCTGAAATGACTTCCGTGAAGTTTCAGGACTTTTGGAGCTGTGCAGAATAGGTCTCTAATGTTTGCTCCTTTTCCAGCCCAGAATCCCAGCTGCCGGCATTCTCCTTCTTTATGTAAACCTTGTAAAATAAGAGAGAATAAACATAAGTATTGTGACATAATGTGTAATAACAGCCCATAATGCAATAAATATCGATATAAAAGCATGATGCAAAATGGGCGTATCACAGGCCTGCTGCAAATGCTACTGATGACGTTAAGAACGTCTGGCAGAGTAAAGCTCATGACTACTCGATAGTTCAGTGTGCCATACTTTACGCCTTAGAACCGGGACTTCAACGATGTTTTGAACGTCATGGATCATATGAGATGTTCCAAGAGTTGAAGTTAATATTTTAAGCAAATGCCTGGATTGAGAGATATGAAGTCTCCAATAAGTTCTATAGCTGCAAGATGGAGTAGAATAGTTCTATCAGTGAGCATATACTCAAAATGTCTGGGTATCATAATCACTCGACTCAACTGGGAGTTAATCTTCCTGTTGATAGTGTCATTGACAGATTTCTTCAATCACTGCCACCAAGCTACAAAAGCTTCATGATGAACTATAATATGCAAGGGATGAATAAGACAATTCCCGAGCTCTTCGCGATGCTAAAGGCTGCGGAGGTACAAATCAAAAAGGAGCATCAAGTGTTGATGGTTAACAAAACCACCAGTTTCAAGAAAAAGGGTAAAGGGAAGAAGAAGGGGAACTTCAAGAAGAACAACAAGCAAGTTTCTGCTCAAGAGAAGAAACCCAAATCTGGACCTAAACCTGAGACTGAGTGCTTCTACTGCAAAGGGACTGGTCACTGGAAGCGGAACTGCCCCAAGTATTTGGCGGATAAGAAGGATGGCAAGGTGAACAAAGGTATATGTGATATACATGTTATTGATGTGTACCTTACCAGAGCTCGCAGTAGCACCTGGGTATTTGATACTGGTTCTGTTGCTAATATTTGTAACTTGAAACAGGGACTACGGATTAAGCGAAGACTGGCTAAGGACAAGGTGACGATGCGCGTGGGAAATGGTTCCAAAGTCGATGTGATCGCCGTCGGCATGCTACCTCTACATTTACCTTCAGGATTAGTTTTAGACCTAAATAATTGTTATTTGGTGCCAGTGTTAAGCATGAACATTATATCTGGATCTTGTTTGATGCGAGACGGTTATTCATTTAAATCTGAGAATAATGGTTGTTCTATTTATATGAGTAATATCTTTTATGGTCATGCACCCTTGAAGAGTGTTCTATTTTTGTTGAATCTCGATAGTAGTGATACACATATTCATAATGTTGAAGCCAAAAGATGCAGAGTTGATAATGATAGTGCAACTTATTTGTGGCACTGCCGTTTGGGTCATATTGGTATAAAGCGCATAAAGAAACTCCATACTGATGGACTTTTGGAATCACTTGATTATGAATCACTTGGTACTTGCGAACCATGCCTTATGGGCAAGATGACTAAACGCCATTCTCCGGAACTATGGAGCAAGCAACAGATTTGTTGGAAATCATACATACTGATGTATGTGGTCCGATGAATATTGAGGCTCGCGGCGGGTATCATTATTTTCTCACCTTCTCAGATGATTTGAGAGGATATGGGTATATCTACTTAATGAAACATAAGTCTGAAACATTTGAAAAGTTCAAAGAATTTCAAAGTGAAGTGGAAAATCATCGTAACAAGAAAATAAAGTTTCTACGATCTGATCGTGGAGGAGAATATTTGAGGTATGAGTTTGGTTTACATTTGAAACAATGCAGAATAGTTTCGCAACTCACGCCACCCAGAATACCACAGCGTAATGGTGTGTCCGAACATCGTAATCGTACTTTACTAGATATGGTGCGATCTATGATGTCTCTTACTGATTTGCCGCTATCGTTTTGGGGTTATGCTTTAGAGACGGCTGCATTCACGCCTTATGAACTATGGCTTGGCAGGAAAGCAAAGTTGTCGTTTCTTAAAGTTTGGCGCTGCGATGCTTATGTGAAAAAGCTTCAACCTAATAAGCTCGAACCCAAATCGGAGAAATGTGTCTTCATAGGATACCTAAAGGAAACTGTTAGTTACACCTTCTATCACAGATCCGAAGGCAAAACATTCGTTGCTAAGAATGGATCCTTTTTAGAGAAGGAGTTTCTCTTGAAAGAAGTGAGTGGGAGGAAAGTAGAACTTGATGAGGTAACTGTACCTGATCCCTTATTAGAGAGTAGTTCGTCACAGAAACCGGTTCCTGTGACACCTACACCAATTAGTAAGGAAGCTAATGATGATGATCATGAAACTTCAGATCAAGTTACTACCAAACCTCGTAGGTCAACCAGAGCAAGATCCGCACCAGAGTGGTACGGTAATCCTGTTCTGGAGGTCATGTTACTTGACCATGACGAACCTACGAACTATGAGGAAGCGATGATGAGCCCAGATTCCGCAAAATGGCTTGAGGCCATGAAATCTGAGATGGGATCCATGTATGAGAACAAAGTGTGGACTTTGGTTGACTTGCCTGATGATTGGCAAGCCATTGAGAATAAATGGATCTTCAAGAAGAAGACTGACACTGACGGTAATGTTACTATATATAAAGCTCGACTTGTTGCGAAAGGTTTTCGACAAGTTCAAGGAGTTGACTACGATGAGACCTTCTCACCTATAGCGATGCTTAAGTCTGTCCAAATCATGTTAGCAATTGCCGCATTTTATGATTATGAAATTTGGCAAATGGATGTAAAGACTGCATTCCTGAATGGATTTCTGGAAGAAGAGTTGTATATGATGCAACCTGACGGTTTTATTGATCCAAAGGGTACTAACAAAGTGTGCAAGCTCCAGCGATCCATTTATGGACTGGTGCAAGCCTCTCGGAGTTGGAATAAACGTTTTGATAGTGTGATCAAAGCATATGTTTTTATACAGACTTTTGGAGAAGCCTGTGTTTACAAGAAAGTCAGTGGGAGCTTTGTAGCATTTCTAATATTATATGTGGATGACATATTGTTGATTGGAAATGATATAGAATTTCTGGATAGCATAAAAGCATACTTGAATAAAAGTTTTTCAATGAAAGACCTCGGTGAAGCTGCTTATATATTGGGCATCAAGATCTATAGAGATAGATCAAGACGCTTAATTGGACTTTCACAAAGCACATACCTTGATAAAGTTTTGAAGAAGTTCAAAATGGATCAAGCTAAGAAGGGGTTCTTGCTTGTGTTACAAGGTGTGAAGTTGAGTAAGACTCAATGCCCAACCACTGCAGACGATAGAGAGAAAATGAAAAGTGTTCCCTATGCTTCAGCCATAGGCTCTATCATGTATGCAATGTTGTGTACTAGACCTGCTGTGTGCCTTGCTATTAGTCTAGCAGGGAGGTACCAAAGTAATCCAGGAGTGGATCACTGGACAGCGGTCAAGAACATCCTGAAGTACCTGAAAAGGACCAAGGATATGTTTCTCGTTTATGGAGGTGACAAAGAGCTCATCGTAAATGGTTAGGTTGATGCAAGCTTTGACACTGATCCGGACGATTCTAAATTGCAAACCGGATATGTGTTTATATTGAACGGTGGAGCTGTCAGTTGGAGCAGTTCTAAACAAAGCGTCGTGGCGGGATCTACATGTGAAGCGGAGTACATTGCTGCTTCGGAAGCAGCGAATGAAGGAGTCTAGATGAAGGAGTTCATATCCGATCTAGGTATCATACCTAGTGCAACGGGTCCAATGAAAATCTTTTGTGACAATACTGGTGCAATTGCCTTGGCAAAGGAATCCAGATTTCACAAGAGAACCAAGTGTTACGTCCCCAACGTGTCTGCTTTTCCAAACACTTTTGCCCTTGTTTTGGACTCTAACTTGCATGATTTGAATGGAACTAACCCGGACTAACGCTGTTTTCAGCAGAATTACCATGGTGTTATTTATGTGCAGGAGCAAACGTTCTCGGAATGACCTAAAACTTCACGGAGACACTTTTCAGAAAATAAGAAAAATACCTGCCAAAGATGAAGGCCAGGGGCCCACCGTCTTGCCACGAGGGTGGGGGGCGCGCCCCCTTACCTCGTGGGCCCCCTGTTGCGCCTCCGACTCCAACTCCACCTCCATATATTGAGTTTCGATGAGAAAAAAATCAGGGAGAAGAAATCATCGCGTTTTACGATACGGAGCCGCCGCCAAGCCCTAAAACCTCTCGGGAGGGCTGATCCGGAGTCCGTTCGGGGCTCCGGAGAGGGGAATCCGTCGCCATCGTCATCATCAACCATCCTCCATCACCAATTTCATGATGCTCACCGCCGTGCGTGAGTAATTCCATCGTAGGCTTGCTGGACGGTGATGGGTTGGATGGGATCTATCACGTAATCAAGTTAGTTTTGTTACGGTTTGATCCCTAGTGTCCACTATGTTCTGAGATTGATGTTGCTATGACTTTGCTATGCTTAATGCTTGTCACTAGGGCCTGAGTGCCATGATTTCAGATCTGAACCTATTATGTTTTCATCAATATATGAGTGTTCTTGATCCTATCTTTCAAGTCTATAGTCACCTATTATGTGTTATGACCCGTTAACCCCGAAGTGACAATAATGGGGATACTTACCGGTGATGACCGTAGTTTGAGGAGTTCATGTATTCACTATGTGTTAATGCTTTGTTCTGGTTCTCTATTAAAAGGAGGCCTTAATATCCCTTAGTTTCTGTAAGGACCCCGCTACCATGGGAGGGTAGGACAAAAGATGTCATGCAAGTTCTTTTCCATAAGCACGTATGACTATGTTCGGAATACATGCCTACATTATATCAATGAACTGGAGCTAGTTCTGTGTCATCCTAGGTTATGACTGTTACACGATGAACCTCATCTGGCATAATTCTCCATCACCGATCCATTGCCTATGAGCTTTCCATATATTGTTCTTCGCTTATTTACTTTTCCGTTGCTATTACTATCATCACTACAAAATACCAAAAAATATTACTTTTACTACTGTTACCTTTTGCTACCGTTATCACCACTATCATATTACTTTGCTACTAAACACTTTGCTGCAGATATTAAGTTTCCAGGTGTGGTTGAATTGACAACTCAGCTGCTAATACTTGAGAATATTCTTTGGCTCCCCTTGTGTCGAATCAATAAATTTGGGTTGAATACTCTACCCTCGAAAACTATTGCGATCCCCTATACTTGTGGGTTATCAAGACCATTTTCTGGCGCCGTTGCCGGGGAGCATAGCTCTATTCTTTGAGTCACTTGGGATATATATCTGCCTATCATTATGAAGAACTTGAGAGATCCAAAAACCAAGATCTATCCCTCAACTACGAGGGGAGGTAAGCAACGGCCATCTAGCTCTGCACTTGATTCACCTTCTGTTTTGAGTAAGCTTGCGACACCTACACCTGCTTCTTCTATTTGTTCTAATATGTCGCATGTTATTGATGATGTCACTTCTGCTATGCATGATACTTATGATGAAACTACCTCTATGCATGATACTACTGTGCCACTTAGTGCTTTTCTTGATGAACAACTTGCTAGGGCTAGAGAAATTGAAAATATTGAATCTGATAATACTGATGAAAGTGATGATGAAGAACCACTTGCCATTCCTAAGGGTTATGTTTTTGATCAAGATGCTTCTTTAGCTATTTTAGCTTGCAGAAATAGAACTGAACTTAAAAAATTATTAGCTAAATGGAGTAAGCAATCTCTAAATGCTAGAATGAAACCTGACTTTGCTTTTGCTACTTCACCTATCTTTGTTACTGATAAGGATAATGAATTCTCTGTTGATCCTGATATAATTACTTTGGTTGAATCTGATCCTTTTCATGGTTATGAATCTGAAACTGTTGTGGCACATCTTACTAAATTGAATGATATAGCTACCCTATTCACTAAAGATGAGAGAACTCGCTACTTTTATATCCTTAAAATATTTTTGTTCTCATTAAAGGGTGAGGCTAAGATATGGTTTAATTCTCTTGATCCTGGTTGTGTGCGTAGTCCCCAGGATATGATTTATTACTTCTCTGCTAAATATTTCCCTCCTCATAAGAAACAAGCTGCTTTAAGGGATATATATAATTTTGTGCAAATTGAATAAGAGAGTCTCCCACAAGCTTGGGGAGGCTTCTCCGATTACTTAATGCTTTGCATGATCATCCTCTTAAGAAAAATGAAATACTTGATATCTTCTATAATGGACTAATCGATGCCTCCAGAGATTACCTGGATAGTTGTGCTGGTTCTGTTTTCAGGGAAAGAACACCGGATGAAGCTGAAATTCTATTGAACAATATGTTGACAAATGAAAATAATTGGACACCTCCGGAGCCAATTCCTGAGCCAATTCCTAAACCAACTCTGAAGAAGAGGGGTATTCTATTTCTTAGTCCTGAAGATATGCAAGAGGCAAAGAAATCTATGAAAAAAAGGGTATTAAAGCTGAAGATGTTAAGAATTTACCTCCTATTGAAGAAATACATGGTCTTAATTTACCGCATGTTGAAGAAACATATAATCTTAATCCTTTACCTATTGAAGAAACTCATGGTCTTGATAACCCGACACATGTATTAAAGGTAAGTTCTCTCTATATATATGATAAAGCTGAAATCCCATTTACTAAATTTGCTAGCCCATGCTTAGATGAGTTTGATAAATTTATGGCTAAGCAAGAAGACTTTAATGCTTATTTTGGTAGATAATGGAAATACAATTCAAATATGCTTGGACACTTGGGTGATTATATGGCTAATGTTAAAAGTGAACTTAAACTTATTAGTAAACATGCTTCTATGGTTACCACTCAAGTAGAACAAGTACTTAAAGCTCAAAATGATTTGCCGAATGAATTGAATAGTAAAGATAATGATTATGCTGTTAGAGTGGCTACTAGAACTGGTAGAATGACTCAGGAACCTTTGTATCCTGAAGGCCATCCTAAGAGAATTGAGCAAGATTCTCAGAGAAATAATACAGATGTACCTAGTTCTTCTAAAAAGAAGAAAAAGAAAAATGATAGGACTTTGCATGCTCCTAGTGATCCTATTGTTGAAACACCTGAGAATCCAAATGATATTTCTATTTCTGATGCTGAAACACAACCTAGTAATGAACCTGAAACTATTGATAATGTTAATGATAATGTTCATAATGATGCTCAACCTGGTAATGATAATGACATAGAAATTGAACCTGCTGTTGATCTTGATAACCCACAATCAAAGAATCAACGTTATGATAAGAAAGACTTTGTTGCTAGGAAACATGGTAAAGAAAGAGAGCCTTGGGTTCACAAACCCATGCCCTTTCCTCCCAAACCATCCAAGAAAAAGGATGATGAGGATTTTGAGCGATTTGCTGAAATGATTAGACCTATCTTTTTGCGTATGTGATTAACTGATATGCTTAAAACCAATCCTTATGCTAAGTACATGAAAGATATTATGACAAATAAAAGAAAGATACCGAAAGCTGAAATTTCCACCATGCTTGCTAATTATACTTTTAAGGGTGGAATACCAAAGAAACTTGGAGATCCAGGAGTACCCACTATACCATGCTCCATTAAAAGAAACTATGTTAAAACTGCTTTATGTGATCTTCGAGCCGGTGTTAGTGTTATGCCTCTCTTTATATCGTAGACTTGATTTGAATAAGTTGACACCTACTGAAATATCTTTGCAAATGGCTGATAAATCAACTGCTATACATGTCGGTATTTGTGAGGATGTGCCTGTTGTAGTTGCAAATGTTACTATTTTAACGGACTTTGTTATTCTTGATATTCCCGAGGACGATAGTATGTCTATTATTCTTGGAAGACCCTTTTTGAATACTGCAGGGGCTGTTATTGATTGCACTAAAGGCAATGTCACTTTTCATGTTAATGGTAATGAGCATACGGTACACTTACCGAGGAAACAACCTCAAGTTCACAGTATCAATTCTATTGGAAAAATTCCATCGATTATATTTGGAGGTTTTGAATTTCCTCTTCCTACTGTCAGGAAGAAATATGATATTCTTATTATTGGGGATGTGCATATCCCCGTTGAGGTAACATAGTGTTATTCGAAATTTCTCTGGTTCCATGTTATTCGAAATGAGTTCGTTAACAAGACTTGATCAACCTTGTTAGTGGATTCCTTTTGATGATCATGAGATGGATGAAACTAGAAGGCACAACTTTCTGTATCCCACTTTTACTTTCTGTTATTTATATTAAATAAAATAAAATAATTATTTGTCTGTCTGTTATCTGATTATCCGTGCAATATAAAAATACCTCAAAAATAAAAGTTCTCCAAATGCCCTGAAAATTAAATATATATTTTTCTACAATATTTGAGGATTTATGGAACAAAGAACACACCAGGGGGCCAACCACCTTGCCACGAGGGTGGAGGGCGCGCCCCCTGCCTCGTGGGCCCACGGTGGCCCTCCTCCACTTATCCTTTCACCCATACACTTCATCTTCCTCCCCCAAACACGAATAACCAGCTCAAACCCGAGTCCAAGCTTGTTTTGCTGCCATTTTCGATCTCCTTGCTCAAAGCACCTCTCACAAAACTGCTTGGGGAGATTGTTCCTTGGTATGTGACTCCTCCATTGGTCCAATTAGTTTTTGTTCTAGTGCTTTATTCATTGCAAAATTTTGCTGCTTAGGTGACCATGTTCTTGAGCTTGCATGTCAAATTTATATGGTCAAAAGTAGTTTTGATGCATGATATAGGCCCTAGGCACTCGTAGGAGTAGTTGCTATCAATATTATTGAGTTTGGTTTACTTTTATTTTGAAGTTACTAAAAAATTTCAGAATTTTTCAGAGGAAGAAAAATGCTTAGGAAAATGTTCCAAGGTGGTTCTTCAAGGAAGCAAGGACCCAGGCTTGCAACGCGTGATGCTGACGAAGGGCCACCAAGAGACGCTCCGGTGCGTCCTTGCGAGTGGCCTTCTGAAAATTTTATGGATCGAGCGGGAATAAAAGAAGAATTCAACGCATATTTGCGTAACGCCGATCTCGTGAGCTTCGAGGAAGAGAAGTGCAGTCAGTATCATAATCTCACTAGTTCCTTTGTGAGGAGGTTTGAATTTTCAACTTCACGTAACTCTCCAACTGTCCTGTTTGATCTTTATGATAAATCTTATACCATGGACTTAGAGGATTTTACCACTGCATGCAAACTTCCACAATGGGGTAGTATAAGGGATCCTCGCAAATCTGAATTTAGAGATTTTCTTGCTAATATAACTGTAGGAGAATCTAGAGATATTACACAAGCTACCATAGGGAGCATTCACTTTCCTGCTATACATTATTTTGCTCTCTTCATAGGTAGATGCATAAATGGTAAAGATGAGGCATGTCACGTGTGTGTCCCTGACCTCAGTATTCTTAGGAGTGCTGTTGTGACGCCCCCAATTTGACCATACACTAATCATACACGCAAACGTGTACGATCAAGATCAGGGACTCACGGGAAGATATCACAACACAACTCTACAAATAAAATAAGTCATACAAGCCAGGGGCCTCGAGGGCTCGAATACAAGATCTCGATCATAGATGAGTCAGCGGAAGCAACAATATCTGAGTACAGACATAAGTTAAACAAGTTTGCCTTAAGAAGGCTAGCACAAACTGTGATACAGATCGAAAGAGGCGCAGGCCTCCTGCCTGGGATCCTCCTAAACTACTCCTGGTCGTCGTCAGCGGGCTGCACGTAGTAGTAGGCACCTCCAGAGTAGTAGTAGTCATCGTCGACGGTGGCGTCTGGCTCCTGAGCTCCAACGTCTAGTCGCAGCAATCGGGTATAGGAAGGGGGAAAAGGGGGAGTAAAGCAACCGTGAGTACTCATCCAAAGTACTCACAAGCAAGGAGCTACACTACATATGCATGCATTGGTATCAAATGGAATAAGGGTATCATATGTGGACTGAACTGCAGAAAGCCGGAATAAGAGGGGGATAGCTAGTCCTTTCAAAGACTACGCTTCTGGTAACCTCCATCTTGCAGCAGGAGAAGAGAGTAGATGGTAAGTTCACCAAGTAGCATCGTGTAGCATAATCCTAACCGATGATCCTCCCCTTGTCGCCCTATGAGAGAGCGATCACCGGTTGTATCTGGCACTTGAAAGGGTGTGTTTTCTTAAGTATCCAATTCTAGTTGTCATAAGGTCAAGGTACAACTCCAAGTCGTCCTGTTACCGAAGATCACGACTATTCGAATAGATTAACTTCCCTGCAGGGGTGCACCACATAACCCAACACGCTCGATCCCCTTTGGCCGGACACACTTTCCTGGGTCATGCCCGGCCTCAGAAGATCAACACGTCGCAGCCCTACCTAGGCACAACAGAGAGGTCAGCACGCCGGTCTAAATCCTATGGCGCAGGGGTCTGGGCCCATCACCCATTGCACACCTACATGTTGCGAGGGCGGCCGGAAGCAGAACTACCCCCCTTAATACAAGAGCAGGCTTACATCCCAATCCGACGCGCGCCGCTCAGTCGCTGACGTCACGAAGGCTTCGGCTGATACCACGACGTCGAGTGCCCATAACTGTCCCCGCGTAGATGGTTAGTGCGTATAGGCCAGTGGCCAGACTCAGATCAAATACCAAGATCTCGTTAAACGTGTTAAGTATCCGCGAACGTCGACCAGGGCCAGGCCCACCTCTCGCCTAGGTGGTCTCAACCTGCCCTGTCGCTCCGCCTCAAAGTAACAGTTGGGGGGCCATCGGGAACTCAGGCCCACCACTACTTGGATGGAGCCACCTGCCCCTTCAGCCCCCAACTCCGAACAATACCACAGGTAATGTAACAGTGTAAAGTATATAGTATATGCCCGTGATCACCTCCCGAAGTGATCACGGCCCAGTAGTATAGCATAGCATACGGACAAGAGTGTAGGGCCACTGATGGAACACTAGCATCCTATACTAAGCATTTAGGATTGCAGGTAAGGTATCAACAGTTGTAGCAACAATGATAGGCTATGCATCAGAATAGGATTAACGGAAAGCAGTAACATGCTACACTACTCTAATGCAAGTAGTATAGAGGAGAGTAGGCGATATCTGGTGATCAAAGGGGGGGGGCTTGCCTGGTTGCTCTGGCAAGAAGGGGGTCGTCAACACCGTAGTCGATCACAGGGGTATCGGCAGCAGTCTTGGGGTCTACCGGAAAATGTAACGGAGGGGGAACACAATAAATAACAGAGCAATCAAAACATAACATGACAACGCGGTGCTAGAGGTGATTCTAATGCAGGGATAGGTGATACCGGCGAAGGGGGGAAACATCCGGGGAAGTATCCCCGGTGTTTCGCGTTTTTGGACAGATGAACCGGAGGGGGAAGGTTGCAGGTTTACTATGCTAGGGACGCGTGGCGGACGAACGGGCTGAGTATCCAAATTCGTCTCGTCGTTCTGAGCAACTTTCATGTATAAAACTTTTTCATCCGAGCTACGATTTATTTTCTATGATTTTCTAAAGTTTAAAACATTTTCTGAATTTCTGGACTTATTTTAATTCGAATTAAAAACAGAATATACCTTCTATACCCACTATGGGCTAGCCACAGTGGATGACAGGTGGGGCCAGGGGGCCCAGTTGACTGGGTCAACTGCAGAGTCAGCAGGTCAACAGAGTCAATTTTTGACTGGGTCAAAAGGTGAAGTGGGGCCTAGGTGTCATAGACACAACTCGTATTAGAATTATTTTAACCACTTATTAAACGACGGGGCCCATTCGTCAGTGAGTTTAACTTATCTAAACCAGGGTTGGGCTAAATTAATTAGGCCTGCCTAATTTAACTCAGGCCAGGGCCCATGTGGCAGCGGCACAAGGCCAGCTGAGGCCACGGCCGTTCTTGGGCGCGCACGGACGCACTACGGCGCCAGCGGCCTCGGCCACAGCCAGCGGCAGGGGCAGCTGGGCGAGCGTAGCCCCGGGCGGGCGTGGGGAGGCGCCGTCGCGCGCATGTGCAGGCGGCGTGGGCGCGGGCGGGGCATGGCGGGGCACGGGCGGGTGGAGCCGCTGTGGCCGGACGCGTGCGTGCGGCAGCAGCACTGGCGACAGTGGTGGCGGCCCTACAGCAAGCAGCGATGGCAGGAGGTGCTGCGCGGGCATGGCCAGGGGTGTGCGGGAGCGCAGCCATGGCGGCCAGAGGCGCGCGTGAGCGCGACCACGCAGCGGTGAGCACGAGCTCCGGTGCGGCGGCGTACAGGTTCTACGGCGACGGATTCAACGGGAAAAGGGGGAATCAGTGGAGGTGCTCACCCCGGGGCTTGTGGACGGATTGGACCAACGGCAACCGTTGGCGAGAGATGGCGGCCGTGGGCGAAGACGACGGTGATGGCGAGCGTACGGAGCGTCGCGACTCGGGTTCCTCGATGGAGAGGAAGGAGATGACCGCGAGGAGGCTTCTGGATGTCTCCTTAGGTGCCGGGGAGGTCGGTGGCCACCTGATCGATGAGGTGGCGGCGATGGTGGCGTCAGGCGGCTTCTATAACGAGAGAGGGAGAGCGGGGAAAGGGGGAGAAGATGCTAGGGTTCGAGGAGGGGCACAGGGCGACACCTTATCATCCCAGGAAGCCGTGGGATCGCCGACATGTCTCCCAGGTGCGCGGCCATGGCGTGGATGCCCGCCACGACCCCCCTGCCTCCCTGTAGCAGGAGGTTGGGGATGAGTGCGGGGGTTGTGTGGGCTGGGCCTCGCCTAGTTCACACTTGGGCCTTCCTTCTTCTGCCTTAACATTTCCTATTGTTCTATTTTCTGTTTTTTATTTCTCCAATGTTTTGCAATTTATTTGGCCTCACTTGCTTTGTTAAAAGTGGAACTAAGCCACATAAATTCTATGCAACAAACTCCACTGCCACAAAAAGTTTGAGGATTATTTGAATCCATTTAAAATTTGTTTAAATAGAAATGATTTAATTTGGGAATGTTTTGCTACTTTCTTAAATAGGTTAGATGCAATTTAATATTTCAAATAATGTTGGTTTATTCATGAAAATTAGTTAGTGAATTTTTGCAACCCAACGAACATTTTTGTTTTACCATTTGAAGAATAACAATTTGAATTTATTTTAAAATTTGAAGTTGATTTTTTGGACAAGTGGCAATTTGCATAGTAATAATGATGACATGGCCATCATCAGGAGGGAATTACTGTAGCAAGATTCTCGTGGTGCTACAGCTGTGTTGGGAGAAAAATCATATAATTTGGGGGCCATTATTGCACGTAGGTTGCATCTTAATAGACGTAATGGAGATTTCTTTGGTGGAATTTATGCAAACAGCATAGCTAATTTTCTTGGTATAGATGTATGAGAAGATGATATTGAATTACCACCTGCTTACCTAGACTTTAATGCTATGGTTCATCACCAGTTTGTTGACAGGAATGAATCACCTCTCCAGTACCGACTAATCTTTGTGAGATGCCGTGCTGTCCGTATTACTCTCCCTGCCCCTGCCTTCTTTGATTATCAGGCAAGAGGAGGATATACTATTACCAGAGAGGAGGTAGATGAGTACGAGAGAGAGAGGAGGCTGCTCGTCGCCACACTGCAGCTCAGCAGGCGATAGCTGCTGCATCACAGTATGACCCTAGCTACTATTATGGATATCCGCCAGGCCAGCCGTGGCCATAGACCAACTTAGGCCAAAAGCCTAAGCTTGGGGGAGTACATATTTCCCACCGACATTACATTTACGTTCACACACTCATTGCTAGATGTCGGTGCTCATACTTTTTATTTGTATCATCCATGCTAGTTTATTTTCCTTTTTATGCTTTATTCTTGTGTGTTTAATAAACCTTAAGAGAAAACCAAAAAAAATTAGTTGTAGCTTTTAATCAGTTTACTTTCCATGCTTGTAGTAGTAATTAAAAAGAAAACCCAAAAATATTTCCTGTTCTTCTTTTGCTTGTTGGGAGCTTTCCGGTGTAAATAGTTTTATTTCTTTTCTTTTCTTTGGGGGTCGATAGGAGAAGACCATGATTAAATTGTTGAAGTGGCTCTTATATGCATTATTGTTGATCTGACAAAAGAGCCCATATTGCCTTGTCTTCTCCTATTTATTGAATGCTTGCAGATTCCAGCTTACTCCAATGCACGTGCACTATTATTATTATTCACACTATTCGGTCATGCAAGTGAAAGGCAATTATGATGATATATGATGGACTGACTGAGATGAGAAAAGCTAGTATGAACTTGACCTCTTTTGTTTTTGTAAATATGATTAGTTCATCGTTCCTTATTCAGCCTATTATGAATAAACCCGTTTGCAATGACAACTAGATATCATAGTTTCTTGTGCCATGCTTGATTAGCTATGAGTTATAATGGTTTACCTTGCATGCCAACATGCTATTAAAATGGTTATGATGTGGTATGATAGGGTGGTATCCTCCTCTGAATGATTTAAGTGGCTTGACTTGGCGCATGTTCACGCATGTAGTTGAAACAAAATCAACATAGCCTGCTCATGCTTGCATTCGGTGTTCATTAATTTTAATGCATGTTCATGACTGTTGTCGCTCTCTAGCTGGTCGCTTCCCAGTCTTTTGCTAGCCTTCACGTGTACTAAGCGGGAATACTGCTTGTGCATCCAATCCCTTAAACCCCAAAGTTATTCCACATGAGTCCACTATACCTACATATATACGGTACCTACCTGCCGTTCCAAGTTAATTTGTATGTGCCAAACTCTAAACCTTCAAAAAAATATCCTGTTTTGTATGCTTGAATAGCTCATGTATCAACTAGGGTTGTCTGTATCTTCCATGTTAGGCGGGTTATTCTCAAGAGGAGTGGACTCCGCTCCTCACTCACGAGAAAAATGGCTGGTCACCGGGATGCCCAGTCCCATGCTTTATGCAAACTAAATCAAAATAATTGCAAACAAAACTCCCCCTGGGACTCTTGTTAGTTGGAGGCACTCGTTGTTTCGAGCAAGCCATGGATTGATGCTTGTTGGTGGAAGGGGGAGTATAAACTTTACCATTATGTTTGGGAACCGCCTATAATGTGTGTGGCATGGAAGATATCGCCATCTCTTGGTTGTTATGTTGACAATGAAAGTATACCGCTCAAAATATTATTCACCTCTATTTCAAAACCGAGCTCTGGCACCTCTACAAATCCCTGCTTCCCTATGCGAAGGGCCTATCTATTTACTTTTATGCTGAGTCATCATCCCCTTATTAAAAAGCACCAGTTGGAGAGCACCACTGTCATTTGCATTCATTACTGTTAGTTTACATTGAGTATGACTTGACTGGATCTCTTTTACCATGAATTACAATGTCTAGTCAGTCCTTGGTCTTTAAAGGTGCTCTGCATTTATGTTTTGCGGTCTCAGAAAGGGCTAGCGAGATACCATCTTGTTATATCATATTATGATTGTTTTGAGAAAGTGTTGTCATTTGAGTTTTATTATTATGGCTCGCTAGTTGATTATGCTATTGATATGAGTAAACTTGAGACCTGTGCGTTATTGTGAATGTGGTTAGTTATAATCTTTGCTGAAAATTTGAATGCTGGCTTTACATATTTACAACAACAAGAGCAAACAGAGTTTGTAAAAGTTTTTCTTTATCACTCTCAGTTTGTCAATTGAATTGCTCGAGGACAAGCAAAGGTTTAAGCTTGGGGGAGTTGATACGTCTCCAACGTATCTACTTTTCCAAACACTTTTTCCCTTGTTTTGGACTCTAACTTGCATGATTTGAATGGAACTAACCCGGACTGACGCTGTTTTCAGCAGAATTACCATGGTGTTATTTATGTGCAGGAGCAAACGTTCTCGGAATGACCTGAGACTTCGCGGAGACACTTTTCAGAAAATAAGAAAAATACCTGCCAAAGATGAAGGCCACGGGCCCCATCGTCTTGCCACGAGGGTGGGGGGCACGCCCCCCAACCTCGTGGGCCCCCTATTGCATCTCCGACTCCAACTCCACCTCCATATATTGAGTTTCGATGAGAAAAAAAATCAAAGAGAAGAAATCATCATGTTTTACGATACGGAGCCGCCGCCAAGCCCTAAAACCTCTCGGGAGGGCTGATCCGGAGTCCGTTCGGGGCTCCAGAGAGGGGAATCCGTCGCCATCGTCATCATCAACCATCCTCCATCACCAATTTCATGATGCTCACCGCCGTGCGTGAGTAATTCCATCGTAGGCTTGCTGGATGGTGATGGGTTGGATGGGATTTATCATGTAATCGAGTTAGTTTTGTTAGGGTTTGTGTCCACTATGTTCTGAGATTGATGTTGCTATGACTTTGCTATGCTTATGCTTGTCACTAGGGCCCGAGTGCCATGATTTCAGATCTGAACCTATTATGTTTTCATCAATATATGAGTGTTCTTGATCCTATCTTGCAAGTCTATAGTCACCTATTATGTGTTATGATCCGTTAACCCCGAAGTGACAATAATGGGGATACTTACCGGTGATGACCGTAGTTTGAGGAGTTCATGTATTCACTATGTGTTAATGCTTTGTTCCGGTTCTCTATTAAAAGGAGGCCTTAATATCCCTTAGTTTCCGTAAGGACCCCGCTACCACGGGAGGGTAGGACAAAAGATGTCATGCAAGTTCTTTTCCATAAGCATGTATGACTATGTTCGGAATACATGCCACATTATATCAATGTACTTGAGCTAGTTCTGTGTCATCCTAGGTTATGACTGTTACATGATGAACCGCATCCGGCATAATTCTCCATCACCGATCCATTGCCTACGAGCTTTCCATATACTGTTCTTCGCTTATTTACTTTCCGTTGCTATTGCTATCATCACTACAAAATACCAAAAAATATTACTTTTACTACTGTTACCTTTTGCTACCGTTATCACCACTATCATATTACTTTGCTACTAAACACTTTGCTGCAGATATTAAGTTTCTGGGTGTGGTTGAATTGACAACTCAGCTACTAATACTTGAGAGTATTCTTTGGCTCCCCTTGTGTCGAATCAATAAATTTGGGTTGAATACTCTACCCTCGAAAACTGTTGCGATCCCCTATACTTGTGGGTTATCACCAAGCACATCAAGAGACGCTTCAACTCCATTCGGGATCAAGTCCAGGTTGGAGACATAGAGATTTGCAAGATACATACGGATGTGAATGTTGCAGACCCGTTGACTAAGCCTCTTCCACGAGCAAAACATGATCAGCACCAAGGCTCCATGGGTGTTAAAATCATTACTGTGTAATCTAGATTATTGACTCTAGTGCAAGTGGGAGACTGAAGGAAATATGCTCTCGAGGCAATAATAAAGTTATTATTTATTTCCTTATTTCATTCTAAATGTTTACTATTCGTGCTAGAATTGTATTAACCGGAAACATAATACATGTGTGAATACATAGACAAACATAGTGTCACTAGTATGCCTCTACTTGACTAGCTCATTGATCAAAGATGGTTTAGTTTCCAAACCATAGACATGAGTTGTTATTTGATCAATGGGATCACATCATTAGGAGAATGATGTGATTGACTTGACCCATTCCATTAGCTTAGCACTTGATCGTTTTTGTTTACTGCTATTGCTTTCTTCATGACTTATACATGTTCTTGTGACTATGAGATTATGCAACTCCCGAATACTGGAGGAACACTTTTTGTGCTACCAAACATCACAACGTAACTAGGTGATTATAAAGGTGCTCTACAGGTGTCTCCGATGGTACTTGTTGAGTTGGCATAGATCAATATTAGGATTTGTCACTCCAATTGTTGGAGAGGTATCTCTGGGCCCTCTCGGTAATGCACATCACTATAAGCCTTGCAAGAAATGCAACTAATGAGTTAGTTGCGGGATTCTGCATTACGAAACGAGTAAAGAGACTTGCTGGTAACAAGATTGAACTAGGTATTGGGATACCGACGATCGAATCTCGGGCAAGTAACATACTGATGACAAAGAGAACAATGTATAGTGTTATGCGGTTTGACCAATAAAGATCTTCGTAGAATATGTAGGAAACAATATGAGCATCCAGGTTCCGCTATTAGTTATTGACCGGAGACATGTCTCGGTCATGTCTACATAGTTCTCAAACCCATAGGGTCTGCATGCTTAAAGTTCTGTGACGATCGGTTTTATGAGTTTATATGTTTTGATGTACTGAAGGTAGTTCGGAGTCCCAGATACGATCACGGACATGACGAGGAGTCTCGAAATGGCCGAGACATGAAGATTGATATATTGGAAGCCTACATTTGGACATCGGAAGAGTTTCGGGTAAAATCGGGATTTTACCGGAGTACCGGAGGGGTTACCGGAACCCCCCGGGGGCTAATGGGCTTTGTTGGGCCATAAGGTAAAGAGAGAGGGGCCAACCTAGGGTAGGCAGCGTGCCTCCTCCCCTCTGGTCCGAATTGGACTAGGAGAAGGGGGTGGCGCCCCCCTTTCCTTCTCTTTCTCTCCCTTCCTTTCCCCCTCCTAGTAGGAGTAGGAAAGAGGGGAATCCTACTCCTACTAGGAGGAGGATTCCTCCTCCTGGCGCACCAACAAGGGCCGGCCGGCCTCCCCCTTGCTCCTTTATATACAGGGGCAGGGGGCACCTCTAGACACACAAGTTGATCACAAAGATCTCTCCCTGCCGTGTGTGGTGCCCCCCTCCACCATAATCCACCTCGCTCATACTGTAGCGGTGCTTAGGCGAAGCCCTGCCACGGTAGCTTCATCAACATCGTCACCACACCATCGTGCTGACGAAACTCTTCCCCGAGCTCTACTGGATCGTGAGTTCACGGGAAATCACCGAGCTGAACGTGTGCTGAACGCGGAGGTGCCGTACGTTCGGTACTGAGGATCGGTCGATCGTGAAGACGTACGACTACATCAACCGCATTGTCATAACGCTTCCGCTTAACGGTCTACAAGGGTACGTGGACGACACTCTCCCCTCTCGTTGCTATGCATCACCATTATCCTGCGTGTGCGTAGGAAATTTATTGAAATTACTATGTTCCCCAACATGTGTGACTAGCAGTAATATGTGACATTGATTGTGTGTGAATTGATTGTTGTTGTGTGCTTTTGTTTAGTTGGGTTTTCTTTTGCTTCCTTCTTTTGGGCCTCGATGTTGCATTATTTTCCCCTATAAAGAGTTGCTCATCAACTGACACCAGACTCGGAGAAGTAATAAGGATTCTAAATATTTGGAAACTCAGCTAAACAGAATGGAATTCTCAGCCGACTGCAGTGAAACGGGGAATATCTGATTTTGAGGCTGATAATCAATTTTTGTAGTAGTGTGCACTCCTCGCAACAGTACGGATAACTCAAGTCTACATCAGTACAAAATCCTCACAGCTGAAATGATCAAGTCAGCAGCAAGCCAAGTCAGGTACAAGATTAATGGTATATTTTCAGTCAAAGGTATGGATCATATGCAAAATTTTGGCTCATCAATGCATGATGCTTGCGATATGTTATCATCCGAAATAAAGTCAGAATGTGATATGCTCAAGGAAGACAGTCAAACAAATTTTCTCATGCAAATAATCAGCCACCGAATATTATGTGTGTGTGTGTGTGTGTAGATTTCAGTCTGCATATCATAGTATGAAGTTTTTGAAAATGAGAAACTCGGTCTTCCTCCACATGCTATCAAAAGAAATTTATGATGCAAGGCTCCTCGATTTTCCTCAGCATGATATGTGCACAATTTCCGGTCCAAGATACCCGATCTTTCTCAGCAAGATACCTCGATAAAAGCTTCTGACAGACAAAAATGAATTTTTCTCAACAAGCAAACCCGAGGAGAAGCTTCTCAAGTACGGAACTCAGGCTTCTCTAGCACAATAATCAGACCAGGCTTCGTTTGTAAGCTATAGAGCCTTCTTCCACACGATACCCAGACAAAAGATTTGAGCAGAAGATAACGAGTCTTCCTCAGCAAGCTACTCGGATGGATTCTCTCGTAAGCCATTCAGTCTGCGTCAGTATCATACTAATACACCATCCTCAGAGATTATGCGGTGAGTTGGCAATAGATGGCAGTACATTTCAAGGATCAGATTTGCAATAATTTTGTCAGGAGCACAAATCAGTCAAAACATATGTCTACCTCGAGGATCAAGTGTTCGGTTGCATATGATTCTTACACATATGGTGAGCATGCATCCCCAATCATATCAGTCACTCATACAAGGTACGGCAAGGATCCAACAGATATACCTAAGGAAAGTAAGGATCCCCCAACCTCATGAATCATGCAAATGAAGATAAGCAGAGATGCACATCTTATGTAATACAAGGATCTATAAGATCTGGATAAGACATCATAGAATCATCAGTCTTGAAAATGGTCATCAAGGTCATTATTCCCGCAACTAACAAGGAGATGTCCTAAAACCTTGTCACCTTCTTGTATGATTGGCCTCAACAATGAGCTCCGTACAGCTACAAACCCCGGTATATGTCATATGTGTGCGAACCCAGGTCAGAAAACAGGCACAAGGAATAATGTCAGAAATATTGCACTAATCATGTCCCTGGTCATACGAAGAATCAATGACAGGTGTGGCCAAGTTATTTCAGTAAGGTATCCTAACAAAGAAAATCATGCCGTTAAAGGGTGAGACTGACAACAAAGGTATGATGATTTTTGCACGACCATCAGGGTCCGGATACCCAAATCAGTTGGAGGCCATAATTCCATATGGATCCACAAAGGCATACTCTCAGTGGCCTACTCTGTTTTACAAGGATCTCATATCCCGCTGACCCGCTGGGAATGGTTAATATGGAAAATCCAAATAGGTATACCGACAAAACGAGAAAGTCAAAAGCCGAACAATCAGCTTAGACCCGGTATACTCACTGACGGAATCAAGTACATGGCCAGTCTGTCAGGAAAAAGCAATTGTCCGTCAGCCCCTATTAGGCTAGTCTCAACATGTAAATATTTGAGGTATGACACAACTATAACTCCATACCCCCTATATTGCTCATGAAAAAAAGGCAGTCGAATCTTTGGTACATATCTCATGCTAGAGCCAAAATGAATCAATCAAAATAAATCAGTACCACTTATGAGCAGTCAGAGTCCGTCAGAAGATGGCCATGATGAATTCTCAGCATTTATTAAAACCAGAAGGCCTGTATTTATCTGAAGCAACCCCATGACAGAAGTAAAAAGGTTTTCATGACCAAAAGAAAGTTTATGCTCAAATCCGTTGGATATCACCACAAGTATGGAGAATCCATGTCAGTAAAAAAAGAATTGGTATATGAGCAAAGACCCGCCAGAATCTGGGAAAGGTGAAGCAAGCCACCGCAGAGCAAGGTAAGTTAATCATCTGAAATTCTTGGGGGAACAATAAATAAAGGAAAAAGGATACCCGAGCTGGAAACGGTGTCCTCAAGTCATACTTGTTACCTGAGCAACCAAATCTCGAGGACGAGATTTATTTAAGGGGGGAAGGTTTGTAACAGCCTGGTTTTTGGCCCTTTTCTTTTTCTTTTTGAATTATTGGTTTTTGCTCTGTTTTTCTTTTTGGAGTGGTTCTGTGGCCTTGTCACCTGGGAAATCATCTTCATTTCCTCTCCCAAGTGGATAATCATCCTAAAAACTTTGTCAAGATCATGTCACTCCATTTCTTGACCAAACCCTAATTTCTTTTTCTCGGGAATATTCCTTTTCCTATTAAAGGAATAACCCTGTCTGCCCTAGGTTGTGAAGCAACCTATATTTCTGTCCATCCAAGAATTCCCAAATTAATTCTCATAATTCCTTTGGGTCATATGTTGCTAAAATGTGTCCAAACTTTCCTGTCCTAGCCCAAGAATAATTCCCCAATAATTATTCTTCCTTTCTGTCCCGAGTGGCACTTTGTGAAGGAAGTGTCATTTATCTTATCTTGTTTGCTCCTAAACTTGTTGGGCATTCTTTTATGTCCAAATAATTGCCACATGCCAAAATTCAACTTTATTTTCCTAGCCAATCTTCCTCAGTGATTTTTCAAAGTTTCTGCCAAACAGAAGCTACTGTGAAGGAAGTACTAGCTAAGGGAATCCAAATGAGTTGAAACTTTGCATGCCTCTTCTTGTGCTCATATTATCTCAGTTCAAAATTTCAGCTCCATCAAATCATCTATGTGAGGACAGGACCAAATCTTTGATTCTAGCAATATTTTCAGGTTGTTAAGCAAGTGCATTTTATATTGCTTCAAATATCCTGATAAATTACCAGATTGTGCTTCTACCCTTATAACATCTCTCCACAAAATTTGGCACCATTTAACTTAGCCAATATTTCTCCACAATTATTCCAAGATTCTGGTCAGTGAAGATAGCTGTGAAGGAAGTACCATTTTGGTGAATCCAATTGGTATAAATTTTTTACAGCTTCTTACTATGACCAAATAACTAAACCTTGGCAAATTTGAGCTCAAGTTGATGCTCCATGTGAGTGCATCATCCAAATCTTATATCTGGACCAAAAATGCAGCTATGAAGCAACTATATTCATTACTGGTCCAAATCTTCTCAAAGTTATCAGGATGAAAGTCCGTCTTACCCTAAACCTCACAGACAAGTCCATTGCTCCCAATCTCCTTCCTGTTGATCAACAGTTCACGCCCAAGTTTACTCCAGTAAAATTCAGAGGATACTTACCATTTAACCAGAGAAGTTTTCATCGATCTACCACCGCAGTTGAAACCTCCCCTGGAAGGACTTACCACTAGACAACATGTTCAAGCCCATCTCCCCCGCTACATGCCAGTGCACGCGGTGACCGCGTTAATGGCATAACAGTGCATGCGCTCTGTGTGTAGTGGCCGCGTCCAGTGGCCGTTTGTGACCGCGTCCCCTTCGCGCGCGTGACCGCATCCATTATCTTCCTCTCGTTGTCGCGGTTCCCCTGGACCCCTCTGCCCCTTCGTCCGCTTCCTCACCGACACTCGCCCTGAATGCCCACGGGAGCACAGTGCATCGACCGTCGTCTTCCTCCTCGCCTCTAGTCCTCCCTAGTGCCTTGCCCGAGCTCGAGCCGCTCTCCTCGACCCCCATTGCCGCCATGGCTGCCGCCTCTGCTCCGCTCTGATTCTGGTGATCCCGACCTCCTCTCTCACTTCCACCACCACCAGAGGCGTCCACATCCAGACTAGATCCACTCCAGCACTCACTGTCCTCCTCCGGTGGCCTCTCACCAGGAGTTCTTCGACGGCTGAAGCCCCTGTCCGCCGGTGTCGAGCCCGTCGTCGTCTCGGGTCATCCCACCGGCCATGGATGGGATCTTTGGATGCGCCGTTGCACTCTGAATCCATCCATAGCCCGAGCATCGCCGGAGATGCCCTGTAGCGGCGGCAATTGCCGTTGGGGTGGGTCTGTCCCCTCGAACATGAGCTCCCCGAGTGGCAGGTTGAAGACAGTCAGGCCGGCGGGCCCCCTCCCCGCGGACCCCACCTGTTAGCGCCTCAAGCCCGGCCCCACCACCGCCATGCTGGATAAGTGGAGACGTACTCCAGGGAGTACGCCTTCACTTATAGAAAGCGCATTCTGCTTTTTCTTCGGGCCATAATACGCTTTCTGTTCTGGAAAACGTATTGTCAAAAAAGGCGCATTCTGTTTTCCTGCTGAGGGCCTGTTTGTGATGATTTTATTACAGATAGGTCCCTAGCAGAAAAACCCTTATATCTTTTTACTCCCAACTCCAAATGACGTGATTCCAAAGCCCACTTCTTCATTTCGTCGATCCCGTTTTGTTGGTATCATTTTCACCATGTGTTAACATTCTGAAAATGACCATTTTCCCTTGCACTTAATCAGCCCCCTTCGGGAGAGAAACATTTTCCGACGATTCTTTCCGCGAGCTTCTCGCGCTTCTTCCCGGTGATTTCTTCCACCACAGGCAAGCCACAACCACCATTTGCATGATAGCCATGCAGTCGCATTGGTTTTCAACTTGAATCTTTAATCACTGTATGCTTGTTTTGCTACTGCTATCGTTATTTCAGTTATGTTTATGGATCGGTGGTTGCCGTCTTGCTATGTTTTCTTACACTCGGTTATCATGTTCTACTTGCTAGTATTACTTTCATATTGTTCATGCTTGATAGCAATACATGTTGGGTTGGTCATGTTCTTCGGTGCATGACTGACGTTGGTTACCGAGTACCGTTAATATGTATTGTTCCTTGTTGTTAGTTAGTTAAGTGTTTACTCGGTTATGTGATTGATGTGTTCTTGCATGGTACTTATTTTTGATGATAATGGTCAGGTTATGCTATGAGTAGTGTTGTACTCGTAATATTCATGCTCATCATTATGCCATGCTCAGTTTGATATGATTCATTGTTGATATGGTGGATAGTTATGTTGTACCCTCATGCTTATGTTGATATCATGCTCGTGCATTGTCATTTCATCACCATGACTCAGCATATTTGCATTCAAGTTTAACTAGATTAAATTGAACTTGAACAACTATTGGCTAAGTCATGGTGCCACCATATCGAGCTGACCATTGCAACCATGCTTACCTTTATGGGAAGGTCCTAACTGGGTCTATTGTCGCGCCTCTCGCTGGTGCCTCCCACGCGGGAAGGTTATGGGCGTGAGCTACCTTGATCAGGTAGGCGGACATAAGCCTTGTGTGCTCGTAGTTGTTGTAACCGGCTTGTCCCCGTTTGGGACCGTTTTTGCCACGATGGTTGCCGTTTTGCCACGACGGTGGCCATTGGTGCCTTTGGTAGGCACGGGGCCACCCAGGACTTAGCCTAGTGGGGAGTGAGTCGGAGTGGCTGGGAGAGTGTCATGGCAATAGGACGGTTTTGTCGGAATGCCATTGGTCCACCCAAATGGGAGTGCGAGGCCATGGGTTTAGTGGTGTGGGTATAGTGTGCTAACCTCTGCAGAGTGTATACTAAATCTATCGATAGCCATGCCCGCGGATAAGGGCCCAGTTCATGTCGATCACACTATGGGTCAACAGTAATAATAATAATGTGCTTAATAACAACCCCGGTTCGATGATGAGATAAGTTGGTTATGTGATCCGTGAATGATCACCGTTCGGTTATGAGGTAACCCGTTGAGCCCAGAGTGGTTCCGTTTATGATCCGTGAATGATCACCATGGTATCGAGGATACCGAATTGTTGGATATTCATGATGTGGTGTGAGAATCATGGGTAAAGATCAAGCTCCTTGTGGTCATTTAATGATTACTACGGTATTGTTTATACCAAGCTTGATTTGATCCTTAGATGATCGTGTGATGTCCGAGGTTGGTAAGTGAGGCATGTGTTGGTTATGAGGTAACCCAAACAGAGTAAGTTGGTGCATGATAATGTCATCATGTTGCATGATAGTGCCATCATGTTTATATGTTCATGCCATGCTCATATTGCTCTATCTGTATCATGTTCATGTTGTTCATGCCATGCTATCCTGATGATCTCATGATAATTCCTGCTTAACCTGTAATTGTCGTGCTGTTGTTTGTCTTGAATGCTTATGGTTATTGTGAGCTTGCAAGTACATTCAATGTACGGACCTGGCGTGTCATGCGAGTTTGCAGGTCATGTCGGATTTGATTGCTTGCTTGTCGTGGTTTACGTTCATGCGAGCTAGGATAAGCGTTCCAGCCAGAGTCCCTGCGGAGTGGAGTTCACCACCGTTGTCGTTGTTCCGCTGCTTGAAGTTTTTCCGCTGCTTCGAGTTGTTCTGCTGCTTGCATAGAGCAACTTAGGATTGAGTAGTGTCGTCGTGCCGATGTTATTCATTGTAATATCGGAGACCCTGTATTCATATTCATGTAATAATAGAAAGCTGGTTTGTTCTATGTGAAGCAGTGCCGTATTCCAGAAGACTTCTCCTCAATCTCTGGGCTGGAATACGGGGCGTTCCGGTTTCTCTGAGCCGGGGTGCCACAATGAGTCAACTTTAGTTAAAAGGCGTTCCAATGATTCAGAGTTTCTAGATCTTGATGCAAAAATTGGTAAAAGTGGGATTGAAGAGGTCAAAACTTTACATAGCAATGAACCCACTATTTTGGATTTCAAGGAGTTTAATTATGATAATTGTTCTTTAATAGATTGTATTTCCTTGTCGCAATCCGTGTTAAATTCTCCTCATGCTTATAGTCAAAATAAAGCTTTTACCAAACATATCGTTGATGCTTTAATGCAATCTTATGAAGAGAAACTTGAATTAGAAGTCTCTATCAATCATGAGTGTTATGCTTTATGTGATTTGGGTGCTAGTGTTTCCACGATTCAAAAAACTTTGTGTGATGTGCTAGGTTTTCGTGAATTTGATGATTGTCCTTTAAAGTTGCATCTTGTGGATTCCACCATTAAGAAACCTATTGGAAGAATTGATGTTCTTATTGTTGTAAATAGGAATTATGTGCCCGTAGATTTCATTGTTCTTGATATAGATTGCAATCCTACTTGTCATATTATTCTTGGTAGACCTTTCCTTAGAACGATTGGTGCAACTATTGATATGAAAGAAGGAAATATTAGATTCCAATTTCCATTAAGGAAAGGCATGGAACACTTTCCTTGAAAGAAAATTAAATTACCTTATGAATCTATTATGGGAGCCACTTATGGATTGCATACCAAAGATGATAATACCTAGATCTATTCTTGCTTTTATGCCTAGCTACGGGCATTAAATGATAGCGCTTGTTGGGAGGCAACCCAATTTTATTCTTGTTTCTTGCTTTTTGTTCCTGTTAAGTAATAATAATTCATATAGCTTATGCTTAGATGTGGTTTTATGTTTTTAATTAGTGTTTGTGCCAAGTAGAACCTTTGGGAAGACTTGGGGGAAGTCTTTGCGATCTTGCTGTAAAAAACAGAAACTTTAGCGCTCACGAGATTAGCTGCCATATTTTACTGGAGAGTGCGATTAGGTTGATTCGTTTTGCATATGATTAATAGACAAATTCCTCACATACACCAATTTATTTCAGAATTTTTGGGGTTACAGAAGTATTCGGAACCTACAGATTGCTACAAAACTGTTCTGTTTTTGACAGATTCTGTTTTTTCGTGTGTTGTTTGCTTATTTTGATGAATCTATGGCTAGTATCGGGGGGTATGAACCATAGGGAAGTTGGAATACAGTAGGTTTAACACCAATATAAATAAAGAATGAATTCATTGCAGTACCTTAAGTGGTGATTTGTTTTCTTATACTAACGGAGCTCATGAGATTTTCTATTGAGTTTTATGTTGTGAAGTTTTCAAGTTTTTGGGTAAAGATTTGATGGATTTTGGAATAAGGAGTGGCAAGAGGCTAAGCATGGGGATGCCCAAGTCACCCCAAGGTAAAATTCAAGGACAACAAAAAGCCTAAGCTCGGGGATGTCCCGGGAGGCATCCCCTCTTTCGTCTTCGTCCATCGGTAACTTTACTTGAGGCTATATTTTTATTTACCACATGATATGTGTTTTGCTTGGAGCGTTGATACGTCTCCAACGTATCTATAATTTTTGATTGTTCCATGCTATTATATTATCAACCTTGGATGTTTTATATGCATTTATATGCTATTTTATATGATTTTTGGGACTAACCTATTAACCCAGAGCCCAGTGCCAGTTTCTATTTTTCCTTGTTTTAGAGTATCACAGAAAAGGAAAATCAAACGGAGTCCAATTGACCTGAAACTTCACGGAACTTATTTTTGGACCAGAAGAAGCCCACGGAGTATCGGAGTTGGACCAAGAGAGTCCCAGGCTGCCCACGAGGGTGGGGGGCGCGCCCCCTGCCTCGTGGATAGCCCGGAGGTCCACCGACGTACTTCTTCCTCCCATATATACCCATATACCCTAAAAACTTCGGGGAGCACAATAGATCGGGAGTTCCACCGCCAGAAGCCTCCATAGCCACTGAAAACCAATCTAGACCCATTCCGGCACCCTACCGGAGGGGAAATCCCTCTCCGGTGGCCATCTTCATCATCCTGGTGCTCTCCATGACGAGGAGGGAGTAGTTCTCCCTCGGGGCTGAGGGTATGTACCAGTAGCTATGTGTTTGATCTCTCTCTCTCTCTCTCGTGTTCTTGAGGTGGTACGATCTTGATGTATCGCGAGCTTTGCTATTATAGTTGGATCTTATGATGTTTCTCCCCCTCTACTCTCTTGTAATGGATTGAGTTTTCCCTTTGAAGTTATCTTATCGGATTGAGTCTTTAAGGATTTGAGAACACTTGATGTATGTCTTGCGTGGGATGCTCGTGGTGACAATGGGGTATTCTATTGATCCACTGGATGTATGTTTTGGTGATCAACTTGCGGGTTCCGCCCATGAACCTATGCATAGGGGTTGGCAAACGTTTTCGTCTTGACTCTCCGATAGAATCTTTGGGGCACTCCTTGAAGTACTTTGTGTTGGTTGCATAGATGAATCTGAGATTGTGTGATGCATATCGTATAATCATACCCATGGATACTTGAGGTGACATTGGAGTATCTAGGTGACATTAGGGTTTTGGTTGATTTGTGTCTTAAGGTGTTATTCTAGTACGAACTCTAGGGCTGTTTGTGACACTTATAGGAATAGCCCAACGGATTGATCGGAAATAATAACTTTGAGGTGGTTTCTAACCCTACCATAATCTCTTCGTTTGTTCTCCGCTATTAGTGACTTTGGAGTGATTCTTTGTTGCATGTTGAGGGATAGTTAAATGATCCAATTATGTTATTATTGTTGAGGGAACTTGCACTAGTGAAAGTATGAACCCTAGGCCTTGTTTCAACGCATTGCAATACCGTTTGTGCTCACTTTTATCATTAGTTACCTTGCTGTTTTTATATTTTCAGATTACAAAAACCATTATCTACTATCCATATACCACTTGTATCACCATCTCTTCGCTGAACTAGTGCACCTATACAATTTACCATTGTATTGGGTGTGTTGGGGACACAAGAGACTCTTTGTTATTTGGTTGCAGGGTTGCTTGAGAGATACCATCTTCATCCTACGCCTCCTATGGATTGATAAACCTTAGGTCATCCACTTGAGGAAAATTTGCTACTACCCTACAAACCTCTGCACTTGGAGGCCCAACAACGTCTACAAGAAGAAGGTTGTGTAGTAGACATCAAGCTCTTTTCTGGCGCCGTTGCCGGGGAGGTGAGTGCTTGAAGGTATATCTTTAGATCTTGCAATCGAGTCTTTTAGTTTCTTGTTTTATCACTAGTTTAGTTTATAAAAGATAATTACAAAAAAATGGAATTAAGTTTGCCTCATACGCTTCATCTTTTTAATATCTTTCGTGAGTATGATGGGAAGGAAAATTGTGCCAAAGTATTAGAAGAAGAATGCATTAAAATGATTGGCACTAAATCTTTGAATGATGAGCATGATTGCAATGTTGTTAGTATGAACTCTTTAAATATTCATAGTACTAATGATGATTGCACTAGTTATGATGAAAATGTCTCCTATAAACATGTCAATTTTTGTGGAGTGCATTGGGTTTGCAAGTGCACACCAAATAGGGAAGATAAATATTGCAAGAGGCATAAGCATTTAGAAACGAAATTGTTGCAAGAAAGGCTAGAAGTTTGTGCTGAAAATTTAAATTTTCTTAGCCGTACTTGTGAACTTTGCAATGAACATGATCATTTAAGTACCCAATGCAAATTGTTTCATGATCGTATCGTGTCCAAAAATTGTGATGACTTGATTTCCCTTGCACATCATAATGAACTTAGTTTGCTCTTGGGTTATGAAGAAATGAAACGTATAACTAAGGTTATTCCAGAATTTTCCCTTGATAGAGTTCTTCATTTTGATCTAGTGGAAATTTATATGTATTGTGCGGTGAATTGTATTGAAAATCCTTATATTGGCAATTACATAAAGAAAAGAAAACAAATAGAAGATGAAGAGAATACTAATGAAAGGGAAGAGACTTCCCAATATCCTCCTATTATTTCTTATGATGAATAAGGTAACGAGGAGGAGCCTTCTATTCAACCAATCTCATTAATAAGGAGCTCCAAAAAGAGGATTGAACCCACACATGATGTGGTGAATAAGAAGAAAATAAAAAGTAAGAGAGGTAAAAAGTCTCTCCCAAATAATGTTGCTCCTATTATTGTTGTGCCTAATGAAAATGAATCAAAAATAATTGTGGAATATGTCGCACTTGATGATGATCTTGTTATGCCTACTGCTTGTTGTGATGATTATGATTGGGAAGATAATGATACTTCTTATAATCTTGAAAATATTTTTGGCACTTGCTTGTAAGAATATGATAATTGCTATACTATTGGTGCTATCCATACTATTAATGATGAGAGTGATTATGCTTATGATATGAAAAGGCCCAAGCTTGG